>NW_028186403.1:0-54374 GCF_003343005.1 Rhea americana
CACCAGGCGCTGGAAGGGCAGCTTGCGGATCAGCAGCTCCGTGGACTTCTGGTAGCGCCGGATCTCGCGCAGCGCCACCGTGCCGGGYCGGTAGCGGTGCGGCTTCTTCACGCCGCCCGTGGCCGGCGCGCTCTTGCGGGCCGCCTTGGTGGCCAGCTGCTTGCGCGGCGCCTTCCCGCCCGTCGACTTCCGCGCCGTCTGCTTCGTACGCGCCATCGCTCAACCACAGCACTACTACCCCCACCACACAAGCCCCGAGCGGCCAAACGCAGCCCGGCGCAGGGCACCGAGGCGGCGGCATTTATAGCCGAGGCGCCCCTCGCCGATTGGGCGTCCGCTCGAGGCCGGCTGCCATTGGCCAGGACACATTCGAAAAGCCCGCGCCCCGCCGCCGGGAGCGCCGGCCCCGCCCCCGCCTCCTGGTTTCTCGAAGCCTCCCCCGCCCCCTCAGCCGGGGCTGGGCCTCCCCCGCCCCCAGAGCGCCTCCGCRCCCGCTCCCTCGCTGTGAGAAGTCAGAGAGCCTGAACCGCCCCCACGGGCAGCACAGGGAGGCGGCGGCGGGGGAGCGAAGGCCGTAGCCGACCGGTGAAGCACAGTGGCGCCGCCTCTCCCCCCCTCCCCCGCCCCGTTCCCCCACTCCTGCCTCGGCCTCGGGGCTGCTAAGCGAGAGCTCCTTCTCTCGGCGGCCTCTTTGTCTCCCTCCGCGCCGAGCGCTCGCTGTTTCCTCCCGCCAAGTAACCGCTTTCGGTGTTCAGGGGAGTAGCAGGAACGCTGGAGGCGTTGTTCGCAGCCAGCCTGTCGCAGCCCCTATCGCCAAGGCTGCCTGCCCTCCCCCCGTCCCCGCGCTTGAGCCGCGCTGTGCTCAGAGGAACGCGCGCGGCGGWGTCGGAGACGCGCTCCGAGCCGCGAGCTGCCGAGCGCCACGGCGGCCAATCACCGCCGGCTCCCTGCGCCGCGCGGGCTCACGCGCCCGCGAGCGGGCGAGCGAGCGCGCGCGCTCCGCGCAGTCCTCTCTCAGGTCGGACGCCGCCGCGCCAGCCGCGGGGCTGCCAGGCGCCGCGGTCCCCCGGCCGGCCTCGCTGCGGCACTTCCAGAGCGGAGCGGAAGAGTCGGGGAAGGGCCGTGGGGTGGACTACGCTCGGGGCTGGCTGGCGTGCTTGGTGCGGGGGAGGGAGGAAATGGAGGAGCACTGTGCGGTAACGTTYCCCCTTCTTTGCTAATGAAGTGCTCGGACGCGCCCTTCCCTTCAGGGAGCAAGCCGACGTTCGGGTTTACGGAAGAGCTAGCTGCTGCGTGACAGCACAGAAGCCCTGCGAGCACCCAAGAGACAGAAGCGCCCTCCCCCCGCCATCTACCCCGCCCCGCCCCAACTCTCCCGTTAGTGTACGTGGAAATCACAAGCCGTTACTGTTAAGATCGAAAGCAATCACTCCCTTAGGTTGCGTTCTGCCCTTCAGTATAAGCCAGCACAACTGAGAACTCGAAACTACAGTGTGTGGGGGGGGGGGAGTCGCTTGTTGGAAGTTCTTGGAAAAACAGCCATAATTGTTATCAGCACTTTCACTGACAAGATGGGTGGCTCTTAAAAGAGCCTTTGGGGTGAGAGGGTCCGGCGCCGAGCGCAGAAGCAGCTTACTTGGAGCTCGTGTACTTGGTGACRGCCTTGGTGCCCTCGGACACGGCGTGCTTGGCCAGCTCGCCGGGCAGCAGCAGCCGCACGGCCGTCTGGATCTCCCGCGATGTGATGGTCGAGCGCTTGTTGTAGTGCGCCAGGCGCGACGCCTCGCCAGCGATGCGCTCGAAGATGTCGTTGACGAAGGAGTTCATGATGCCCATGGCCTTGGAGGAGATGCCCGTGTCCGGGTGCACCTGCTTCAGCACCTTGTACACGTAGATAGAGTAGCTCTCCTTGCGGCTCTTSYKSCGYTTCTTGTCRCCCTTCTTCTGCGTCTTGGTCACCGCCTTCTTGGAGCCCTTCTTGGGCGCGGGCGCCGACTTGGCTGGCTCAGGCATCGCGAACAGAACCTGCAAACCAACACCACYACCGCTCAACGCTCACAAAGTAAAGCCTGGGCTTCACGGGCGCCCTTTTATAGTCAGGTTATGCAAAGTAGCAGAGCTTTATTCTCGCGCTGTCAGTGGTCGAAAATTTTATACAGTGTCGTCACAATCCAGTAAGCTTTTCTACTGGTTGTAGTTCGATCCGCCTTTCCATTGGCTGCTCAGTCGAGGCCTCCTTCTCAGCCTATCAGGGAAGACACCACTTGTCTACCCGGACCGCATATATAGAGGCAGAMGCGCCTCAGCAGCTTCAGCGTTCGTGTGGACTTTGGGGCTGAGCAGCGCTGTTGCGATGTCTGGCCGCGGGAAGCAGGGCGGGAAGGCGCGGGCCAAGGCCAAGTCGCGCTCGTCGCGGGCCGGCCTCCAGTTCCCCGTGGGCCGCGTGCACCGGCTGCTGCGCAAGGGCAACTACGCGGAGCGGGTGGGCGCCGGCGCCCCCGTGTACCTGGCGGCCGTGCTGGAGTACCTGACGGCCGAGATCCTGGAGCTGGCGGGCAACGCGGCGCGCGACAACAAGAAGACGCGCATCATCCCGCGGCACCTGCAGCTGGCCATCCGCAACGACGAGGAGCTCAACAAGCTGCTGGGCAAGGTGACGATCGCGCAGGGCGGCGTGCTGCCCAACATCCAGGCGGTGCTGCTGCCCAAGAAGACTGACAGCCATAAGGCTAAGGCCAAGTGAGCCCAGAGCACACACGTGAAGTCTTCCCTAGAAAAACCCAAAGGCTCTTTTCAGAGCCACCAACAGAATTCATAAAATGAGCTAGAAATTTACTTGCTATGCCACTTTTTTAAGTAAGGAACAATTCAATGCTGTTTTTCCTTGTTCCATGAAGAAGTGGGGCTGTGCCTTTGCCAAATAAGGCTGCTGTACAGGAATGTGCTAAATAAGGCTGCTGTACAGGAATGTTCTTGTCTTGTTTTACAAGTTTTTTCCTTGTCCCATTTCTAGGGATACCTCAGCAAGCAGTGTTTCAGCTCCTTTTGGGAGAGCTTGGGTGGCTCTTAAAAGAGCCGTTGTTTTCAAGAGCAGACCAARAATTTTCTTCCTGCTRGGCTTACTTCTTCTTGGGCGCTGCCTTCTTTGCCTTGGCTGCTTTAGGCTTGGCCGCCTTGGGCTTAGCTGCCTTCGGCTTCACTGCTTTCGCCTTGGCCGGACTCTTCGCTGCCTTCTTGGGCTTTGCAGCCTTGGCTGCCTTCTTCGGGCTCTTGGCCGCTTTCTTGGGAACAGGGGCTGCTGGCTTCTTGGCTTTCTTGGGGCTCTTCTTCACTGCCGCTGCCTTCTTAGGCTTCTTGGCAGCGCTCGCTGGCTTCTTRGCTGCCGGCTTCTTGGGCTTGGCTGCTGCTGCCCGCTTCTTCGGGGCTTTTTCTTTCACTTCTCCAGGCTTTTTGTTAAGCCGAAAAGAGCCAGAAGCACCGATGCCTTTGGTCTGCACCAGGGTGCCCTTGCTGACGAGGCTCTTGAGCCCCAGCTTGATGCGACTATTATTCTTCTCCACATCGTAGCCGCTGGCCGCCAGCGCCTTCTTGAGGGCGGCCAGGGAGAGCCCCTTGCGCTCCTTGGAGGCRGACACGGCCTTGGTGATCAGCTCGGTGACGCTGGGGCCCGAGGGCTTGCGGGCTTTGGAGCCGCCTGCCGCCTTTTTCGGCTTCTTGGCGGCGGCCTTGGCCGCGGGGGCCGGAGCAGCGGCAGCAGCGGGCGCTGCGGCGGGCGCGGTCTCAGCCATGGCGAGAAAGCTGCGGCCACCGTCAGCGCTAAGCGGCGACGGCGGCGGCGGCCCCTATTTATAGAGGCGAGACGCGCGCTGATTGGTTCGCTGCCGAGTCCTKCCCGCCGCCGGCGCCCGGGCGCTCTCCACCGCTCRGCTTGTGTTTCTTCGGAGATAAAAAAGTGGTTTTTTTAGTACTATATGTGCCACGAAATCGCTTCTTTTCGTCATCTGTGATACCAGAAAGGACCTATTTTCGCCTAGTGGTGCCTCGTCTCGAAAGCAGTTGCGTTTGGTTAGACAGTGGATAATAATCCTTGTGTGCTGGAACAAAACAGACCTTGAGAGAATGAAAGTTTTGTTTTTCTTTGTAAATTATAACTTCTCCTTTCATGTATATATCAGTTAACGAACTTAGAGTTAATCTTCAGAGGGTGGTCTTCACATCAGAAAAGAAAATGAGCATTTACAAATTAACTGTTTTAAACAAATTGATTTCAAAGAGTTTGAGCTAGCACAAACTCACACAAACCATGGCTCAGCTTTTCTTGCCGAGGTTTGTACCTCTGTCTGCTGCGAAATATTGAATTAGTGATTTTTCCATAGTTCCAGGACTAAAGTTTCCAGAGGGTCTGTGTGAAATGGTAGGCACCATATACTTTATTTTTATTAGAATGAACTACTATCTGTGCAGCCCTTTGCCATTATTAAAATAGCAAAGTGCTTTTTAATGTTTATGTGATGACCAGAGACACCATGACTAAATATGAAAAAAATAGCATCAGATCACTGATCTTCATGTAAGTCTCTTCATGCAGAAATAAACCACATAGATATGTACATAATGTTAAGTCTATAAAATCTGTAGGAATGATTCAGTAACATGGAAAAAAATGCAGGAAAGTCTATAGGAAATCTGAAAACACCATTACATTCATATTTTAATGTAAAATTAGGAAGAAAATCATGATTTCTGCTTTCTGCTCCTTTGCTAGGTTACAGATCAAATCAYAGCAGCTTCTATACATAAAACCTTGTCTACAGCACTAAGTAGTAAGTGGTCAAAAACTGTTTATCCAAATTGTCATGAATACACTATTAGCACWTATCTCCTTATTAGTTAAAACTTTGTATTTATGTGTGTGTACCTGAATGTAGTTCCTAATTCATTTAACTTGAAGTTTGTTCATTAATAGCAAAGGCCCTGTTTAGTACCATCATATTTCTATATTTGTATCTAATGCATACAAATGTACTTGTACAGTTTACATAATGCTGACCAGACAGTCAGCTTCACTCTTTCAACAAAATACAAGATCTCTGAGGGAGGGAAAAAATAAAATAAAAAAATAAAAAAAAAAAAAAAAAAAGAAAGAAAGAAAACAGAAAACCTACCTTATTCTGCTCTCTCATTTAACTCCCAGGAATATAAATGAACCTCTGGAAGATTTGAATGACCCTTCATCTTCAATTAATTGAAAATACTCCATGATTACAAACATYGCATATATGTTTTAACCTTTTCTTCTATTCTTAGGGCTTAGGGAAAAATATTCTTCTCTCATACTTTTGTTTTCTTTCTCATTCTTTGCTATTCCTTAGGCAAGGAAGCCAATTAAAGTGGCAAACAGTATACCTGGATTGGGGTAGCAAACCATGCAGGAAGCAGGATGGCTTACAGAGCAATATTCAATAAGAATTTTATAAAAGAGAGAGGACTTGATTGCAAGACTATTTTTACTTTACATAGTAACAGGTGACATAGAGAATTTAATAGTGATAGTATTAACACATCTCCTAAAGTCTCCTGAAATCAGGTAGGTGACTGAATGTGTGCTCCACTCCAGCCAGGTGTGGTAAAACCCTTTGAGTGTCCTGTAAGTTCTAAACTTGAAATAGCATTTGTAAGCTGAATCTGTTATCTCCAATAACTCTTTTCACATTGCTAATGCTGAAGACTGAGTTGGRGATAGAATCTTTTCTACCCCACAGGATAACTATTTCCCATGAAAGAACTATTTGCCCTATTATCTGCAACTCTTATTTTGAAACTGATGTCTAAATCATATATAGCACTACAACACCAATGCTCTCCAGGGGAAAAGCCTCTCACTATATACCAGAGCAATGCCAAAGCTCATTGTTTTAGTCTTTTCCTATTGCAATTTGGAGATTATTGATCTCTATCAGATTTTAAATAGTCATTTTGCTACCTGAAGCTTTTTTTTAAAAAAAAATATATTAAATGCATCTTGTTATTTGTGTTTGTTTCCCCCATACACACACTTATGTATTTACTCCATTATTCCTTTGCCTTGTTATTAATGAGACAGTATGTTCTCACAACCACCTCATGAGTTAGCAGACAAGTGGTATTTGAGGGAGGGCACATAAGCACCAGAGAAAAATCAAGGCATACACAGAGAGCTGAATATAGTGTCACCTCATTCAGCAGTGCATACACAGGGACAGCAGTTTCTTTCTTCTTCCTCCCCTACCACCCCAATAGAGATATACCTTACTGTGTGATTAGTAACTCAGTTAGACTGAAGTTATGCCCCAGAGGTTACTACTCTAGTCACAATCAAGCCTAATTAGGATACACAGAAGTAATACACATTTCCCTGCAAAGCAGATACAAAAAAAAGTAGCAGACGCGGAGGATAGTTGCTAAGAGAGATTCTCGCTCCCTTTTATATATTTGTGATCACAATCACAACAAGCTTTGCTGCCTCACACTGGAGGAGGTGACCACCCAAAAAGTAACAGGACCCCAGTGGTACTCAGTGCTGTCCATCTCTGGATGCTGTGTCAATCTGGTCAGAGACATCTGGAATAGTAACAATGAACTGGCAAATCACACAAAACATTGTTGCCAATGCTGTTAACACCAGCCAGCTCAAACTGCAGACCCAGATCAGAAAGCCTCTTCACTTCACTTCCCAACTATCATGAAAAATATAGATTGTTATGACCAATAACATGTAACTTTTCATTAAAAAAATATGCAGTAATTCAAAACAGACTTAATACCTGTAAGACAGTAGATCRCTGTTGTAGGAATAGTTTTCCATTTTTTGCATGCCTTTTTTTATAACATTTAAGCTTGTGCTAGGTGCTAAAGCATACTGCTCATTGTCAATTGACAAGCCCTAGCAAAGATCATTTTAAGGAAGTTCAGTGTTTAATTGTGCATTATTGTTTGTTCCTTTTCCTCTCCTTCCTTTTCCACAGGCCATTAGTATTCAAGTGCATTGTGTTTGTTTATTTCATATTACCACTCCTTTCCAAAACAATTAAAGGCCACTCCCATTTTAGAGCTGGCAGAACTGAGAGCCACCTGTCAATATTTCTTAAAAATGCGTTTTTTGGATCCTCTTCTTTTTGTCTGGTTCAGATTTTCCACTCTCCTCTTGTTGAGGCTCAGCTATACATGTTAACCCCCACTATTTCCTGTCAGGAAAAAAACAGTTCAGAGAGTATTCATTTAATTTTATAGAGGAAAAGGGAAAAAAAAGTCAGTATACAATGAATTTGTCTGTTGATTTTAACTTCTGATTTGTCATAAACCTCAGCCCCTCCCTCACACATACGCACCATTAAGAGGATATAGAATAAAGGAGTAATCTTACTTTAGCAGCTCATCCATCTATCAAGATAAAAGGAGCATGGCAAAGAGGAGAATTCTGCAAAAAGAATTTCTGTGGCACTTCYGATCTGAAGTGCTAACCTCCATTTTGTTTCTTAGCATGCATGACACTTGTATGTGCGAGGAACATAKATATGCAACTTCACCCCATTGCTGCTGAGGCAAAGGAAGAGAGACTTTGTTATACATGCTAGTAGAAAACATAATTATGGCAAATACAGAAGGTGAAAAAAAATACAGACAATCATAAAAGCCATTTTATCAAAGGGAGGTTTTAAGCTCACAATGGTACAAGGTGCTAACTAATCTTTTCTTACTGTTATGGTGTTAGAAGCACTCAAATATGGTCTGAGGTGTCAAGTTATTATCAAAAGAGTAAAGAAGTAAAAAAAACTCATTAAAAGCCCGTTTTTATGTGCCTTGAATTAAAAATAAAAGGAAAAATAAAAAATAGAATTAATACATCAATAAATTGAAYGAGGAAGGAAAAAGGTAAAATTAAGACACCAAATTCCAGATATAAGCCTTCTTTTAATGAGAAAATACTCCAGGATAGTTACAGGAAAGAAGYGTACTAGCATCAGGTGAATAACCTCATTCACTATTGAGGGATCTTTTGTGAAACTCAGCTTAGTCYCATTTGGAACTTGATTAAAATAAACATCTAAATTTATTCAAGCGYGAAGAAAATATTCCTATATATCTTTACTACARAASAGCTGTCATGTTTTAAATTCATACCAGAGTATGTTTTGCCATCATGTTTCTCTATAGACAYGTCTATAGAGAGCAACAGTTCATGCACCTCTGTTTAGTGATTCCCAAGTTTTTTGTCATGAAAAACCTGCTAGTAACCCACATCTTACGCAGTGCAGTCTTTCATCCATAACGTACCTTCCCCATCGACCCAAGCACCTTTCCGCTGTCTCRCTTGTCCAGCACAAACCCGCTGTCCCTCTGCATGCATTCCCTCCCCGCATCACCCCAGACCTGCTGCTGACTCCCAGTCAGCCTCCTTTTCCCCTAGTCGCCAACTCTGCTGCCAGCCTCAACAGCACAGACCCTGTGACAGAGCCAACAATGTGGGAGTGATGGGAAGGTGATTGAAACACTTCAATTTCACTGCCTCTCATGGTGAAACACCTCAAGATRATACAGGCTAGCAGCAGCCAGCTTCAACTGCAAAACTGTCCTTCTAGATAATAGCATTTCCATCCCCTCCAGCACAGTCATAAAAGCCTTAAAGGGCCAGGGGAAAGATATATTTTCTCCACCTTTTAGCTGCTATCTAGAGAAAATGCTGACCTATGGTTGTGGGATGGGTGACATTGTACAAATCTCCCCCCAAACTGCAGATGGGGAACTCCTGTCCTTCCCTCCCCATCCTGCTGTAAACCATAACCCTCTGTCACAGGGGAACCTCAGCAGGTTCCTCTGAGGCAGTCGTTCTCAAATGCTTTGCTTTCACACACCCTTCGGAGCTCACCTGTCTTTGGCCTCCCCTACACCAGCTCATTTACTCCAGCACAAAGGGGCCAGAGGCAATGGTGGTAACTTCCTGCTCTGGYGAAAGAGAGGATAATTGCCTTAAACTGCTAGTAGCAGCTAAGCTGTAAGTTGTTCCCTGATGAATGCAGACACTACAGGCTGTTTTTTCAACCCACTCCAGCTTTCTTCAGTCTTGTGACCTGCCRTTTGAGAACTGCTTGCTAAAGAGCACTCACTGCATTTGCACGCTTCTATAGCCTTCACAGAAAGGTCCTTTGYTAATAACTTTGTTCTGAACTTTGTTCCTTCATTACCAACCAATAGCTCTGACCTTTCTCACTTCCCTTCTTCCCCTAGTCAATGACCCATCATACCCAATACAGACTGTAACCCCTCCACTTTCTGCAAAAACATTGAACAAACCAGGGAGAAGGGGTGCCTCGTCTCAAACACAAAACCATTGGCTCAGCAGATCAACGCTGTGATGAGTTTCCAGCCTCTCAAGACAGAAGGGAGAAGAATTTWGCCCCTCTTCCTGTGTTGCCCAAGGGCAGAGACTGAAGGTGACGTTCTCTGCACTTTTGCAGGAAGCCACTGGGATGCAGAATCTGCAAAGGAAAGGAGTAGCTTGGTACAGACGCCCAGCAGCTGAAGTGCTGCCCTGAGCTAAGTGCAAAAATAGCTGCTGGCATCACTGCACCTGAAAAAACAAGGGAGCTGTGTGAAACTGCACACGCAGATATCTTCAGAGAAGAGCGGGAGGAGGAGGGATGCTTCTAGTAGGCTGTATTGCCATCTTCTCTTTGAGCATGTGTAAAGTGTGTTATGTCGAAGTGCTCAGATTTGGGACCTTGATTACATCAGTGTCTCTTGTTCTTTTTCCACTAGACTCATCTGGCAGATTTGAATTAATTAACAGTTTCTAAGGGTTTTTTTTTTTTTTTAAATGACCTGCATGAGCAATATCCTTTTCTTATTGCTGGCACACATTCAAATGAGAAATTCCTGTGACACCTGTCCTATCATATGCACATTCAGAAAAAAAATAAAAGTTTTGCTCAGGGGCCTTACATAAGAAAGATTCTTGATGACACCTTTCTTTTCCAGGAAATATAAAGAAAAGAATGTTGTGACTTTGATGTCCGGATAAGTATTCCTCATGTCCTGATATCTAGAATCAGAAGCATGATACACATTTAGAACTGGGAAAGTCTTATCCTGCAATCCCGAAGAGGCCCAGAACAAGGGATTTTTAAATCRTGGCCTGATTAGTGCTACAGAATCTGTGGTAGGTCACAGGGTAGCCTGAGGGAGCAAACACTAATCTGAAACACCTAGATTCATCATTTTGTTCTGCTGACACGGAAATAAGCAAACCAGCATTTTCCTTCCTACCTTCATTTCCCTGCAAGGAAGGTRGGCTAGTGTTAACAAGCACCTCTGTGAAGCGCTTTGAGCTCTCTCTTGAAGATTTCTGTGGATGAGCTGGAAAGTGTGGATTATCTGTAGCTTCATGTTGGTAAACTGAGGTACTTGATTCAAACTGATGTAATTTTGAAGTACACATCAGAAAATGCTTTAACCATGACATGCTTCCTGCAATATAAAAGGAGGTGAGAAGTAGGGAGCTCTATTATCAATGCCTCTTCTTACAGTCTACTGTGCTAAGGAGGAAAAGATTCCTACTGAGGAGGAGACTTTAGGAAAAGGGACCAYGTTTTGCTAGGCTCCTCTTAACCACCCACACTGTGGAGACTTTCTTATAGAAAGACTAAGGAAGAAAAAGTATTTAAGGTAAATATTTGGTCTGTACTAAAGCTGAAGGAATAARGATGCTGATCTTTGGGCATCTAACAGGACAGGAAAATTGTGCAAAATATTAGCGTTCTAAGACCTGATTCCACTCCCTCACTGCACTCAGGCAAGAGCCAGCAATAAGAGGCAATATCATTTTTTTTTCTGCCAAGGTCTAGCTCTTCTCTCAGCTTGTGGAGCTGCTTCAGGTGTTAAAATATTTTGCTAGAGCACTAATAGTTGTTACAAAATGTTGCTATCTGATCTATATAGTCACTCAATCACTCCTGTACTGGAAATACAAAATAACACCCAACCTAGAGGAAAGCCCTAGGATACTCCAAGAGATGTCAGCATGAATAATTTTAAACCCATGGATTTGAATGAAAATCTGATCTAAATGTCAAAAAATCATTTTGTTCTTAAAGGCAGAGTCCACAGCCAGTCTCCAAAGTAGCTTTGTCAAATTCAGCATCTCAGTTCGAGAGTTCATTGGCACCAAATTGAAAATTGGACCTCTGGGGAAAGTCAGTGACTCTGCCCTCTGCGCTGCAGCACTGCTGTCTATCCTGTTACCTTATCCCAAAGCTTTACAGCTTGAATGAGGCCTGAGATAACACCGAACGATTACAAGGTTCTAGGCTGATTTATGTGATCTCTGAATCAAGCCTCATTTTTCTTCCCCCAGAGATGCAYGAGCAAACATGGATTAAGATGACACCTCTTGCAGGTTAATCTCATTTTGCATTTGTGTCTGTATTCATCAACTGCATCAGTGCTTTGGCCAGGCATATTGTCAACAAACCTCATCACCTCACTGCTCAACCCCTTTTCCAGATTATTTAGGAACTCATTAAAGAGCACAGATCCTAGTGCAGACCCCTGCAAAACTTCCATGGTGACCTCTCTCTATTTATTCCTATRTTTTTTTAAATTTCTTTATCAAATTTCTATCCGTGCTAGATTTTCCTTTTATCCTACTCCTGTTCGTTTTCTTTAAGGCCTTTTCAGAGAGGCTTTGTCAAAAGCCTTTGGAAATCCAGCTAGACTGYATCAACCCAGGTCACCCTTCTCCAYAGGCTTGTTGACYCCATCAAAAAAAGCTCAAAGAGGTTTGTAAGGCAAGATCTCCCTTTACAGAAACCATGATGACTTTACCCCAAAAGGTATTTATCTAGGACACCACTAGTTCTGGCCTTATTATAGCCTCACTAGTGTATCTGACATATCCAGTACATTTACACATCTAGAGTCTTGTGGCCTGACAGATACTCAGGCAGGATTTTGTTGCTGCTGTGACAGATGGAGGATTTAGTGGGTTTTTTTTATTACTACTTTTTTTTTTTCCAACTAGCTGCTCCTCTAACCACTTCTTGGAYACCTCAGTTCTATTTTTATATTTAATCTGCTGGAGTTTATCATCCTTTCTGTGCCCTTTATTCAGACACACCTTCAGCTTTTTGAATGATAYCTTTTTAATACCTCCCCACACAGATGTTTATCTATGACAGAATCTTCTTGTACTTTTTCAAGCCCTCCTGGTTGTGTGGTAGCCTTGCCTCTCAGCCCCCAGCGCAGTTACTTCAAACAGCTCCACCCACTTKTGAGGACTTCTAGCTGTTCCTTTGAGCTTCTTGATAGTGACATCAAGGTTTCCAATGCACCTACTGTATCAGCATCTTCATTTAGAGCAAGATATTCCTATCCTCCCATCTTGTTTCTTAGGCTTCAAACACTGATGGTGAGACAAYCACAGCACTGATTTGGTTTCTTCTTGATGTTCTTTTTGAATAGTAACTCTGCTTTTCTCTACTTCCCCTATAATTATTTTCATCCTCTGCTTCCCTAGAKGCTGCAGAATTGTCTGTCTTCATCCTTCGAACAATCATTCTGAAGCATGTTCCCTCCACTGACWGGCTTTCCCTCACTCTTCAGCTAAAAAGCTCACTCATGACTTCCTGCACTCTCAGGATCAGTATTCTGGTTCCCTTTCAGCCYCAATGAGGCCCGTCCCTTCTGTGCAGTTACTTCATAGTAGAGAAGTGTTCCCAGATCCTGATGAATCTGAAACTTTCTTCTTGGTCAGGCTGTGAAACCACCATCCATGTCTGCTTTGCATCCACAACACAAAGCCCTTTTTCTTCTTCTCCACTCTAAATACGATGGTGTCAACCCTGCAACTTAGAAAGATGTGTAGACATATATCTTGCTCCGGAGTGCATCAGTCAGGCAAGGTAATAGGACAGGGTGCTGTCCACCCATGAACTGATGAAGCAAGTCCCCCACGTCCTGTGCTCTGTACAAAACCTATATACATGCAGAATTACAACTCACTCTCCACTATGTCTTGGAGTTGGAATTACTTCCTGGGCTCCAACTGGGGTGATGCAGCTTAGGGTTTTCCCTTCCCCAGAGCTCCAAGTGTCATATCAGCTTAAAGGAAGTACCGTTGTTAAGATGTTTTTTACAGTAGATCCCTTCCAAATACTTTTTCTTGTATATTTCACAGAAGGATCTACTCTTCTCACCCCAGCAACTTCCAGCTTCCAGCATTTTGCAGCAATGGTCAGCAAAGGATACTAGAACCTCTTCCAAGTTGATCTCCGTGACAACAGGGATTTGCTTGGCTCCTTCCAACCTGGGGAGATGCAAACAGCTTTGTGATCTTGTGCAAAATCTTGTTCTGAGCCCAGCTCAATCAAACACATGAATCAGGGCACTATTTAGTGGATGTCTAGAATAAATAGCTAAGACAATGTGATTTTTTTATTTGCTTGCTTGCTTTGGGGGGTTTTTTGTTTATTTTTCTGGGCAGGTCATCAAGTAGTGGCTAGAATTGTGTACTACAGAGAACTTAGGAATTTGTGGAAGAAACTCATTTAGTGCAACCTTTGAAACACATGAGCTGGTTCATTCCAGCACAGTACTCAGAGACCTTTTCTGAAAAAAATAGATAGATTTATAATTTTCTTTTGGCAAAGCATCAGTGGATAAGTAGAACAGCTCTACTTCCTCAAGGAGCCCCAGTGAATCAGTGGAGCTATAGGTGGGCTGACATTTCTCCCAGGCTGCTCCCCACTAGATCTGCTGCAGGAGCTRTAAATATCTGCTTTTCCAAATAAGCTCCAAGAATCACTATATGAGACTTTTCAAAAGTATGTTTGATTAAATATTACAAGAGAGGCTTGTTAATCCCTCCAATCCTTTGTACCTCCCAGAATGATTTTATTTTTAGAAAGCGTTTTTTTTTTTTCTTTATTATTTTTTATATTGCATGTGTTTGCAAACCAAGAGGTCACTCAACCATGCCCTGTGCTTAAGAGTTCTGCTAATTTTGCAGGGTATATCTGCAGATGCAGGGAAGTGCATTCTCTCTTACATTTCATTTTCTCCCTCCCGTGTCTTAATCATTTGTTCTGGAGGATGCCAAAAGGCAGGCCAAATCCACCAGAGCTCAAAGGATCTGCTGAAGATCGACGAACTTTAATGGAATTGCTTCGGGGAAACTGGACAGAAGAGTGCTCTAGCCCAGCACACATCCGAACCAGGAGCCTGGGAGAAATGCCAAGTGCCAATCCCCATCACATCCTGGCTGTGATGCAGCAGGCCGATTTCACTTTTGGAAAAGTAGGCTCACAAGCTTTATGGGAGTAGTGACATACTTTTGCCATATCTCCCATTAACACATTTGGTCCTGTGCTTCGGCGATGGTCTCAGCTCCTTCATGAGAGTACGAGGATGTCTTCCATGCTATCTCAAACACCCACTCTTCATAAATATTTCCCTTCAAAGGCTTATATTATTCACACCTATTCTTTCTGATTAGATCTGGGGAATGTGCAGTAAGTAGTATCTGAGTCCCTCACATCAGGTTATCTCTTAATGTTAATGCCAACACAAAAGTACAGAAAGATCTATCTGGCCTTCAGCAAGGAAGCATCTGCCTTTCTCCCTCCCTTTAAACACATTGACACTAAGACAAAATGTTTCTGATTACCACTTCCAGTTTCCAGCATGTCACCAAAGGGGATTGCTTCCAGGACTCTTCCAATCCTTCCATCCTTCCTTAGATGGGTTCAGAGATGCTGGGAATGCTGTTCGTGGGCCTCCTCCAGCCATAGCCAGCATAAGGGATGCACACATACAGACTGGTTGGGACTCCATGGTGAACCCAGGATCTGAAAGCCAGGATTCAGGTGTCTGCTAAGCAGTATATGAAAACAGGCACAAACAGTTAACAAATAGTGTGAGTGGCAGGAGAGCTAGTACCACTGGGACCAGAGCTCCTGGCCTGGCTCAGGATAGCAATAATCCAAACAGGGAGGGCTGCTTTGCACCTGGTGCAGCTCCCCTCTCAGAACTGTTTTTTCCTGTGATCATATACAGTTCTGGTTTTATAAAATCTATGCACTGGATTCAGTTATCTGAATACAGGCACCTGGTGTGGTTTGAAACACCTCATGATACCTTAGCAAACAACACAAGGGCTTAGAGGTCTGACACAAGGCCTACATGAGACTGGCAGCAGCTGGAAGCCTAGCAGGGTGCCGTGGGGCATCTCAAACTATTCTTAGGCACTTACATGTGAGCAAGCAGATCCCTCTCTGCATGCTCAGCACAGATGTGGACAAGACCCTGCCCACGCAGGCCACGTCCCCTGATGATGGCTTTGGGAGGAGGTAAAGCTGCCCTGGAATACTCAGTCTCGTCCTGCCCACACAGCCCCCTGCTCCCATGCCACATGCCTCCCAAACTGCATGAGCCATGCCTGCTTCTTCACCTTTGTCTGAAGGAGCCTTCTATATGTTGTGCCCCAGGGTAAAGTGTCCTGTTCCTAGCACCACAGCTGCTGCTGCAAGCCACCACCACATCAGCAATGGTAGAGCTCAGCCCAACCCAGGGCTTCTGCAACGCCTGCAGCTATCCCTGCTCATATGTTCTGTCTCTTTCCCCCTCTGAGAAATTAAAAGCAGAGTGTCCAGTATAAGCAAAGGTATCAGAACGTGGTTCTACTTTCCCATCYGCAAAACACACTTACAAATCATCCCTGTCCCTAACACTAGTGTAACTACAACAGGCTGAGTATTTGGTTCATACTCTTCAGACTGTATAAAGATTGTTCATTTAATGCATAATCAGGAAGGAGAGGACAACAGCACTCRTTTACTGCAAATTGGGATGACTCATAACCTTGAATTTACTTTTGGCCCCCTGTAGCTTGTTGTTGCAGATGAGAAAAAACAGTGACCATTCATTTGCCTAATTTTGAAACAGGTCAGGAGCAGCTTCATAAACTGTGGAGAACTTTCTTGTTTCACTATCATGAAAGGGCAGCAGGCCCACCTTCACACCTTGTATGGCATGAAAAGCGAGTGTTTGGCTTGCCAATATGTTCTGGTGTGAGCAAAATGGCTGTAATAGATGCACAGGCTTTAGGGTGTCCACACTGAGCATCCATGCTGTGTAGACATGTACCACCACTGCCTTTTGACCTACAGAACTAGACAGGCACAACTGTATGTGGCTACTGAAGAACTGGCTAAATTTTTCATACTGTGAAAGAATTTCAGATACTTGGTGCTTCATTGTTTTAAATCATTTACAGTGTAGATTGTAGATCTGTGAACTGAACTATGACATTAGTCTTTGATTTGTTCAACTTAGATTCAGACTCATTCAAAATAAGATTCTGCATGCACCAGGAATGGATCAGACCAAAGACCTACTTAGCCCAATCTCCCATTTCTGGCAGTGATCAATAGGGAGCATCCAGAGAAAAATATAAGAAGCACACAGCAATACTTCCCTTGAGCATTTTCCCGAAGTCCAGTATCAAAGAATTTCTGGCCCAGTTGGGATGTCCCTATATTCAATAACTCTCAATGTCTTTTCCTTTTCTTAACTTGCCCAATCAATTTTTAAATGGAAATAACCCTCTTGCAATCATAAAGTTCCATTACATGAAATTTCGTAGCTTAATTGACCTACGTTTATCCTGCTAGTCCAAACTTCTGCTTCTAGTTACTTTGTAAGACAACACATCAAAATGGATCCATCTCACTGATCTCTTTAGAGCTTTGAAGATGACTGGAGAACTAGAAGTTTAACTAATTTCTGAAATGCTTTAAAAGGACTTTTAGAAATAGTTATTGTCCACACAGGTCCTTCACTCTTTTCAACAATTTCCTCTAGCTCCAAGCGTAACAGCTTTACTGGAGTCCATATACGCTATATGGCTAAGTAAGGACAAAGATGTTCCAGCCAGAGAGCAAGTGACAGACTGAGAAGAAATACTGGAATGAAGTGCAGCCTTGGGCTGAAAAGATAGAAATATCACTAAATCATTTTAGTATTGCAGGAGGAACAGTGACTCTGCAAGATGAATGAAACAGCTGCTGAGTAAGACACGAGCAGAGAAAGTAAAGACAGCAGAATGGACATGTGATCATCATATTAAGTTATGAGACAATCACACAGCAAAAACATGTGAGAAATGCAGAAAATTAAATATCCCATAAAAAACATGTTGTTTTGAGATTCTAGTAGTGGGAGGAGGGCTTTCTCATGAAGTTCTATTTTAAATGTTCAAATCTCRTTACTAAAATGAAGAGTATTTCAGAGTCACTGTGTTTTGCACTAGGCAATAATTAAGAAGTTAGCCCCTGTGCCCAAGACTTCTTTAAGTCTATTGAAGGAGAAATGCAGTATGTATGGAAGATTTCATAAGGAGTAAGTGCTGCCAATCTGATATATTCACGGAGCTATATCCAGGCAGGCTGGATTCCTGGTTTATCCGGCATAGACTGCATGTGCCCACAATGCAGTCATGCAGCCAGCAAGTGTTTTATAGCACCAATGACACAAACCTGACTCTTCCAGAAAAGAGCTGCCAGCAGCCCACAGTCCACAGCCCAACACACATACTTGTCACGTTTGTCTAAAAATAATGCTGATAGGCCCAGCATGTGCCATAGCACTTTGCAGTTTATACCATTCCTAGACATAACTCTGCAAAATATTGTATTCTTTTGTACATGTCTAGCTTGTACATGTCCTGTGCTAATCCTGAGAATGTGCCTGACAGCTTCTCCCTCATGAGGATGAGGAGGGACCACATGCCACATACTGCACAATTCAGAAACACCAAGGCAGGAGAAATGCAGAACCCTTATTGTCCAAATCCCTCACTACTAGAATAAGGGTCACACTATGAAATTAGTAGGTTGGTTTAAATCAGACAAAAGAAAGTCTTTTTTTACACTGTGGGTAACTGGGAACTCCTGGATTTTGCTGTCCTAGGAGGTGGTGGCAGCAGCTGGTGGCAGCAGGTTAAAAAGGGACTGGATGAATTCATGGGCAGAGGGCCTTGCTATTAAAGGAAAGAGGCAGGAATGTAGCTCTGCCATCCCTAGCTCAAGCCTGTGGGGTCTAGTGGGGCTCCACGAGACAGGACTGAAGAGAGGGACCAGGCTCTTCTTCAACAGCCTCTCCTGCTGCCACCATGGGATGCCAACGGCTAGGGCATGTGGACCATTGTGCCAACCTAGTGGGGTATTTATTCTATTATATTCTTAAGAGTAGTCTTGAGGGGAGAGCAGATTTTAAATTTCAGTATAAACCTTCTCCATCACACAAACAAACCTAGGAGACATCTAGAGGGATCAGCTAATTGGGGATGAGATCCAGATCAGTAACACGAATGAACAGGGGTGAGGAGATACAGAATCTCATTGTCACTGGTTGTCTACCCAAGCAACACCACAGAAACATGTCACACACAAGAGTCCAAAGTTCAGGAGGAATTAGAAACTGTTTCCTTGAATTTGAGGCCAGGATGGGCTATGCTGAGGGTTGGACTAGATGATCTGCAGAGGTCCCGTCCAACCTTACCATTCTATGATTCTATGATTCTATGATTAATCTCAAGCAATTTAAGTCATCTCAAAGATTCCCCACTCAGTCTGTTTATTCACTTGCTGGAGCTCCCTCCAGTGCCAGAAAAAAAGAAATAGTTGTCCTCAAAAAGTTGGTTCAGGCTGATTCTTCCAGACACCTGTTTTATATTATTCATATACATCATATATATGTATATGAATGTACATTATATATTTATAATAAGTGACTTATACTCTGTAGGTACCTGCCTCTTTCCATTGACCAGAGAGGTAAAGCTTGGACAGCTGTTCCTTGATGACTTTTAGATGGCTAAAGTCAGGTGAAATGAATCCTGCCTTTATAAGTAAAGGCCAGAATGGCATCTCTTCCATCCAGAGCAGGCTGTATAGATGTTGGATCGACCACATAACTCTATCACAGMTTAAAAAAAAAAGGGGAGGGGGAACACTATAAGAGTAGGAAGAGCTATTAATTTCCCTAATTCTACATTTTTCCAGTAGAAAACATAAAGTGCTGTGAATATATACATGTATATATTTTTGCATAAGAGTGCTCATTGACAAGGAGGTAGTTTGAGATAAATTAACACTGCATTTAATAAACATAATGAATTTAATTGTTTTTGTTTTCAGTACAGTGTATTTCCATATTAAATGTTTTCTGCTTGACCTTAATCCCAGTAGTAAAAGCTAAAGAATAAGAAATTAATCAAAACCAAAAACAGGTCTTGCAAGGTTTCAGGCACATACTTCTGGAAAATACAACTCAAAACTTTAAAATCTAAAATGCTTAGAAGAGTCCTTAAAAACTTAGAGGATTCCAAGATTTTTTCTTTCATCAAAGTGCAATTCACTCCAAACCAAAGGTAAACCTTTGGTTTACCTTTTTCTTCAGACATAGCACCAGTTTCCATGCTGACTGTGGGAAAACTTTCTCATCTGATGATGATGGAAATACAACTGTTATCATCCCAGAACAAGTCCAATCCACATCTATGAAATTCAGGTTTTTGAAGATGAATGATTCTAGCACATGCATGATAGAATATCAGCCTCTCTCAGCAGCATTGATAAAATGAGAATGGGATTAACATTCCATAGTTTTGCAACACAAACTCCATCTGTCCAAATCTTTCCATCTCCAAGAATTAATTTGGTAACAAATTCTTTCACCTAAGTTATTTCTCAATGAAGACCCTGTGTATTATTATGAATATGAAATACTTCTCTAGACTAGTTGCAAATTATGCAAAATACAAGTTTGTTAATTTGCAAGAAGCAAAATTATAAGAGCTAAAATAAAAGCATATATTCTAAAAACAGTCTTATTTTATATATTTAAAAAGAAATACTAGAGTCATTAAAACAGTAAAAAAAAAATATATAAAACTTTCTTTACAAAACTTAACTTAGACCACAACAGTGTACTGAGGCCCAATACTATCCCATGACTTTTTTATATACATTCTCGGTTCAATACCAGAGCAGATGTCTTTTTAGCACATTTAAAATGGCATTGCCAAACTGCTGCCCAGGTAGCTGGTAAGGAAGCACACAGGGATCCATGGTGAACTCAGTTCCTGCAGGTTTCTGGCCCTGGCCAATGACAAATGCAGGGACAGTGCCAGGAATTTTACACTGTGCAAACCTGGAATGATAGCAAATCCAATTTGTCCAGCACAGGTAAGTTTTCCTAGCCCTTCCCTCTACCATGAACAATTTGAGAACAGTTACATGGTGTCTTTACATCTCTGGGTTTAGAGTTTTTGTAGGTACACTCAGAGGTGAGAGTTGTTACCTCACCAACATCGGTATCAGAGCAATAGATGTCAATAAGCGAGGAACAATAGATAGTGAGAGTGTCTCAGAGATCATTCACTCGGAGAAATCTATACTGGCAGGATGCAAATAAGGGAATTGGATAAGGGGTCTGTCCCATGCTGTCTGACCAAAACATAGATAAATTTATTTCCCAGCTAATAAATGCTACATCTTTCTGGGAATCCCCTAAGGCTAGTTTTGTTGATTTACACCTAAGTGTTTTCCTGAGCACATCACCACTCCAGCCAACCAATGTGTAATACAGAAATGCTCCTGGCCAGGGTTCCTCCTCAGGCCCTGTGGGCTCATGAACCAGGACCATCCCTGAGGTTTGGGGTAGACAACAGAGCAGTATCTGAAATTTTTTCTGTTGCACCAACAAACCAAGCAAACTACAGCAAAGATTGGCTAAACAATGACAAGATTTTACAGGCAAGGAAGAAAAATGAATCTCAGGTCTCTGTGGTTTGTGCTTCAGTTCCAGGACACTGAAATTTGTTCTGTCCTGGCTTCCTACAGAAACAAGGGCTGTGGAGCGATGCTACTGCTGGTTTTGTCAGTCAATAGCTTTTGAGTTTCCTGGGCAATCCCAGTCAGAATTTGACAAAGCAGTCAAGGTCTCAAAGATACTGACTTCTTACAAGTTTTGTGAAAATAAGTAGCTTAGTAAGGTCAAGTAGATCCTGCTGGCAGTGTTTTGACAAGGCCAGTTAGGATGGTGCTTTTGCAATATGAATGCTTGTCCACAAAGCAGGAATAGGCACTAYCAATGCACAGGGCTAATATTCTGCTTAACTAGACATAACAAGAGGTAATTCCATTCCATAGGCTGTCCTTTTCACCTGCCCTGTTCTGCTCTTTCTAACTTTCTACAAAAATAGTACTCTCTTTCAGCTGAAGTTCCCTCCTGTGACCCACAGCCCAAAGTAGGCTGCCTCACTGTAGAATATTTTGAAAAAAAAAATAATTTGTGTATATATAGGTAAGATTACTAAAAGCCAGTCCAGACCTTTTTGATCTAACTTGCATGATTTGTTTTAATTTTGGCCTATGTCAAGTTCTACTTGTATATAAATGGATATCTTGCTGTGAAGAGTTAAAATGTGTCACTGACTTCATCAACCACAAAAATAAAAGAAGACAACTTTTAATCCCAGGGTCCAGCAGTGAAGGCTGAAAGTATCAAGTGTAACAGAACATTCTCTGTTAAAAAGATGTATTTGACTGTAAATTTACTCTTGATAAAAATGACATTAATAAAGTGAATGTACTTTTGAAAGTCCAGCTTCAAATACTACATTGCAGCAGCTTCAAACAGCATCAGACTAAACACTTCTGTTACAAATTCCCTCTGCTGGAGCAGAAAGACAGTCCTTCGTGCCAAAGCCCACTGGAAGGAAGAGAGCTGAGGCAATAAAACATCCTTCCTTCCCCTTACTTGTCATCTGTTCCCACAAAATGCCTTCAGGGCAGATTTTGCATGGGTCTGGCTCCTGCCCATTTCAAGAGGATGTGGCTAGATGGGAAAGGGTGGAGCTGGGGCACAGCTTTTGGCCAGAATAGTTGTGAAACACCTGCTCTGCCACTCTAGCCCTCAACCCCCAGCTTTTATGGGCTGAAAACAAACAGCCACAGCAGCACAGGGGTCTGGATGCAAACAGCAAGCAAAACAGTTAGGCCTTGGCTGGCTTGCAGGACCACCCTGTGACGGTCAGACCTATACCACAAGTCCCAAGATCGCTATTAGTTCAGATTCACTCAGAGCACCTGCCACCTCCACAATAACTCAGCAGATGTGTGCCCAGCTGCACAGATGTGCTTACAGTGCTGAAAGCCTTTCAGTGCCTGGGAGGCATTCAGCGAGGATTCTATCAGTCCTGCTCCCCTTCCTGCCTGCTCCCATTCCCCGGAGGGATCCCTCTATTCAGCAGTGGGAGAGAAGACAAAAACTCTCACCACATCTCAGAAGGGATGCTTATGAGTATGAACAAGGGCAAAAACAGACCACACCATACTGTTGTAGGCCGATTCCCTAGAAGAAAAAAGAAATGTATTTCTTATTCTAATACAAATTTATTTTAAAAGTCAAGTTGATATTATATCAACTGGGAGACCCTTACTTTTCAGGCATCTACCTCATTATTGGGGTGGACTGTAGGGAACCATCCTTCTTTGACTGTGGAGGAACCCAGGGATGATCCCTGACTGGAACCATGCCAGGGTGAGGCAAACATCTGATCCCATGTGAAGTGTAGTGAATTCACTGAATAAACTCCAGAAAAAACAAATATCGAAAATGTCCCTCTCTYCTGCTCTCTAATCATTTCCTCTCTCACACACTGAGCATTGCAGGGGTCTCTGACACTTTGCAGCTGAGTACACTGAAAGAAGGCATAGCACTGGGAACAGGAATGGAGCAATCACAATTGTGTCATCTTCTCAGGCTTATTCTAAACTTTTTTTTCTTTTTCTTTTTTTTTTAACCAAAACTCTCTATCTTAACAGGGACATCTATGCCAGCACAAGTCCTAATGCAGATGCAGTTACATCAAAAAAAGGTATTTGTTTGTTTGTTTGTTTTTGATATAAAAGCTTATTCTATCTGGGGAATGTGTAAAGTACTCCTGTGTCTATAAACTGCTTTCCCTTATAGGGGCATTGCTAGTATATTCTTGTCTATAAAGTTACAAACTTTTGCAAAGGCAGATGGACTCTGATTCAAGCATATATTTGCTAAACCAAAGGAAAGGGCTAAAATACAATTTCTTTCAGTGTCAAAACTCACCTTCCTGTTATACGTAACATGTGCAAAGTATAACAGAACAAGATTGTTTATTTAAGCATCTTCAAAACAATGTTTTCTCTTTTCAAGTCTGTGATAATCTGCGATAATCTGAAGTAACTCTACTGATTTGTTGGTTTATGCCCAACCTCAAGCAGGTCCACCTTGGCAAAGCATCTGAAGTACTGTTTCACAGTCAGTTTAAATTGATCTAAAACCAAGCTGCCACTGAATTGAACAATCACAGCCTTCTTCTCTCCCTGCCTGCTGCTTCACAGCCCTTGTCTCTCACTTGGGTCAGCACTGGTAACCATGTGGATGCACAGCACACACATACACCAATAGAGCATCTTTTTATTTTTGGCTGGTTAGTTTTCTTTTGTATCAGCAAGCCGGTCTCACTCCTTTTTTAGACCCATACCCACACTCATGAGAGCTGACAGAAAAGAGAAGGTGAAGATATAGAGGAAGGAAAGCATTTCAGCAGGTGAAATCCACTTTTGAGATAGTCTGTACTTACATTAAATTAGGCCAGTCATGGAATCTCAGTTACAAACCTATTGCTAATTATTATGGATATTTAGCCCTTCAGAAAAATGAAGCCCATTTTAGGTTCAGTCTCTTGAATGTGTTTAAAGGCTTTGTTAAATTAGAGCTTTATTAAAAGTTCTTATGAAGAGAGAATATTGCCAATCATGGCAGTCTTGCTTTTGATGCTGTGTTTTATTAAAAAAACAAAAAAAATATGAACATCTGCTCCTGAGTTGGAAGTAAACAGCTGAATGCGTTAGGGAACAAGCTCTTACTGTGGCAAGAAGAAGTGACTCACAATGTTCAAAGCAGTTCACAGCAGCTTGTGTGATTAGCCAAGCTGGAGAACACCAAGGAATTATCAGAAGTTCCTGATCAGTAGACCACCCCAAAGAGAAAGAATCCACCAAGTAAGAGAGAGTATCTGGTGTCTTCAAGCACACCTGCTCCAAATGGAGGCCCACATTTAAGAAAAAAAATGTCAGCATGGCACTGATGCTTTTAGAAAAGTTCACAGCAGGAACCAATTAGGCTCTGGATAACACCAAGTTACAGTGAGGAAGATATGATTTCCCAYCTGTAATTCCATGTCAGCCCTCACAGAGCTCTGACATTTTCTACTTTACATACTCCTTTCATTCCTGTGTTTCAAGGCTCTTTCCACGCTTCACACTCTGTGATGAGAAATAAGATTCCTAGGCCTCTGTGCAGTTCTCCCTGCATAAGTATCTGTGCCACTTCAGGTGTTCTCAAGTTTCCTGTTCTAGGAGGGCTTGGATTTCCCAATGGGGCCTGCGACTTATCAACTCTCCCCACAAAAATGTTCCAGATAGCCTATGGCTCCTTAGGCCTCACTGGGCAACTGAACTGAGACCCTAGTGAGGCCATCACTGCTACAACAGAGGTTGTTCAGTAGCTTCTTCACCAGATGTTAAGTCATCTATATATAGAAATGGGAAGCATTAAGGCAGGGAAGACAGACAAGGCAGTCAGCAGTAAGTACTGTGCTGTACAATTTTAACCTGCTTGTGTTTTCCAGAGCATCATGCGTCACTGTTTAAGGTGTAACATTCCTCAAATTAGCTCACCTACACTATAAGGCATGGTGTTCATGTACATGTGCAGCCAGGTGAGATGTTACCTCAGGTCAGCTGTTCCCCAAATAAATGTTTTTAGCTTGTGCTAGGTTTGAAGCATTGAAGTTAGCTCATCCCTTATGGGAAGAAGGGTAAGACACCATTTATTCTTACAGGGAAAAAGACTGCACAGACAAGCACCACACATCAGTGGGGGTGAGAATCAGTTTGTCAGTTGAGATATCTGAGTGTCTACAGATAAGCTGGATGTCCCACCTCCCAGTATAGTCAATGAACATCCAAGGCTCAGTTCAGATATCCACACACAGGTATCCAGTGCTATTTATAATGTAGTAGGGCATCTGAAATACCAACATAGGGTTGTCAAATAAGACATCCCTCCAGAAAAGCAGTTGGAGGCCAGCTGTGGCTTTCTATGAGCCTAACATGTCACTAGACATCTCTGCTTAGACAACTAAATTCCCCCCTATATTCCTATTGAAATTAATGGGAGAGAAGACACCCTACACACACCAGCTCCTCTGCAGGTATCTTAATCCGTAAGCTATACCTTCCACCTTCCCATAAGTGCTGCCTTGTTCTTATGTCAGTGTGCCTAGGCATCAGTCAGAGAGAGGAAGGACTAGACACAGAATTCCTGACACCATAGGCTCTATGTTAACAGAGACACATACCACTCTGTTTGGCCTAGGGTGTGCTGCACTACTTTGTGCCACAAAAAAGTTCCTTTTCTTGAACTCATCCAAAGAATCCATCTTTGATTAAACCTGGTCCTGGCTCAGCGTGAAAGGCAACATAAGCAGGATCACTGAGGCTTTTCCTCAACCTCCCTGATGATCTTCTCCCTCTGGCCACATCTGGATTTTAGCACAGCTGCCAGGCAGCAGCAGGCATTGAAGGAGGGGATCCCAAGCACCTCATGACAGGCACTACAAATAGAGTCCTGATGTGCCCGTGAATCACAAACAGAGCAAAGAACACAGGGAGATCCTCTGCTTTACAGGTTATGGCATGGTTTTGTCTATGCAGAAGGGGAAGGGATGGGAATCTGAGGCAATTACCTTGTCATACGCCTTGGAACTGCCTTCCTTTTATGGACCAGAGCACTGCACTCACATACCACAGCCGTGCTCCTGCCAGTGTCACACACAATTCTTCTACAGAGCTAGGATTTTAAAAGTACACCGGCCTTGAATGAAGGAGCTGATTTGCTGATGCTTTACTAGCTCTAGAGGTGGAGTAGAGGGAAGCTTCAGTCATCAAGCAATTGGAGACTCCAGCACAGAGTAAAGTCAGCTGCTATTTCAGGGAAAGGAAGGGCAACTATTCCCTGAAGGGGAATGACTGCACTAGCTTAGAGCCAGGAATAGGCTGGGGGAGGGGGGAATCTTTTTTTTTTCCCCTACACTTCAGGAAAAGCGAACACACAATGTTCATTCGCAGGGATCGTTTCCTGAATGTGATGTGTGCTCACTGTCCCTCAGGTCACTTTCCAGTGTGTCACATCCTTCTGCACAAGGGAGAGCAGGAAATGGCAAACTCCCAGTATGAGGCAAAGCATTCCCATCACAGCAATTGGTCCACAGGAGCTATAAATTGGTCTCCTCCAGAAACAGAACAAAATTTGTCTTTGGGGAAGTCGGCTGGAAACTAAAGGTAAGTTGGAACTAACATTCTTTTGGAATCCATCCGAGCATTGCATTAGGAAAATGTTTGCAGTTCAGAAACAGATTTGGGATGAATGCATACCTTATTACTGATTATTGTCTAAAAGCAGGGGCTGTGTTTGTTTTCCTTTATGCTGGCATAAATCAGTGTATAAGAAGACTTGCACTGATGTAAGGCTCACACTGTATGTTGAATGACTGTTCTATTAACTGTGCAATGAGATGGCCACTGTTACTGCTGGAAAACTATGTTCTCAGCAGGAAAATCAGCAAGCACATTGTTGAGAGGCTACAGGAATCAATATATTTAATGATCATCATATTGATCCACTGTTAACCCACTGATGATGTGCTCAGTTTATTTCAATTTCTGCAACTATTTAGGTTAGTGTTAATCTTGGTTTGCCAGCTTCATATCTGACAACAGTGTCAAAAATAAGATCACACTGCCTCCAACTAAGAAAAGAGCAGTGTACCAAGTGGTTCAAATAGCCAGAAAACACTGTGGGCCTCAGACAGAGAGGGATAGTTGTTCTGAGGGATAAGGGGGGATCCTAAAGCGTTCTGTGTGTGATAGATTACAACAAGTAGAAGAGGAAAAATGCTGCAAGAATTACCTATTTTTGCTTACACACTTCAAGAGGGAACGACTCTTTATGATAGGAAGTTTCTTCCTTCCAGAGGACAGTGATTCTGCAGAGTGAAAGCCACAAGGATCCTAACCATTCAGTTTGCCTGTGTGAGGGACCAGATGCCTCTAGTTCACACAGTAAAGAAGATTTAGAAAACAGAAGCTGTTTGCAGTAGTGAATAACTTTGCCTTGCTGGCTCTGGAACAGGGTCCTACTGCTATAGAAACTTCTCTTGGCTATGAGGGCATTTAGGACTGCAAAGAACTTAGTTTTATAGCTAGACCTTGCTAGGTGCAGAGCCGGTACAGCATTGCACAGAGTGCAGTGGTGTGGAGAAAACAAACTCTGCTTCCATCAGGCAGCTGGTGATGCTACATCACTTTGATTGCCTCCCCATGCCTCAGTCACCCTATAYGTAAAACAGGGATAATGATGCTGACCTCTTCTGTAAAGCACTTTGCAGTTTGACAGCGATCTGCAAATGCGTATTAAAGCATTTCCTTCTACCCTTGTGACAAAGGAAGACAAAGAGAACAAAACCTAGATCACCTAGCACTGAAACCCTGGAGATTCACCCTCTAGAAGGAGAAGACACTCTTCTACCACCTTGTGAGGGAGACTGCTATAGCCAGTAGTTTTCAAACCTTTTCTATTCGCAGGCCTCTGCATTTCCCCCTCCCAAGGAATGCACACTGACTGTGAGCTTGCTTTTCTAATGTGTCCTTCATGGACCTCTTAAACAAGGTCCATAGGCCTCCCTGCCAGTGCCACTGGGGATTCACAACCATAGGTTGGACTGAGCACCACATAACAATAGTTCTCAGTTTTGTCCAAACCCTGGCGCCAGGTTACAATAGGAAAAAAAATAAATGTTGCAGGACCTTGAGTTGCAATCAGGCATAGAGAGGAAGGATGTTCATAATCCCCATCTGAAATATCGATGAGCTTCCCAGCTCCTAGATGGAAAAGACAGATACTGACTCCTCTCAGCAGCTTCTCCCTGACCTCTTTTAAGTGGGAAGGAACCTCAGATAGCAATCTGGGGTGGCTGGTTTTCACCTCCCCAGAACCTGTCCATTCTGTCATGGATGCCTTTGAATATTGCAGATCCTTCGAATCCCTCTGCACGGACAACACGAGCTACTTTTGGAAGCATTACTATGCTGGGCACTAGGTCATTTCATCTCAAGGAAGTTTCTGTCCCCAGGGTTAGAAGAGTTATTTTGTGCCTCWCATTCATAGAGAAGAGAATAACTGTACCTCTGACCCAGACCTTAAGACACTTTAGTCTTGACAGGGATCAAGAAAACCATTCA
Source organism: Rhea americana (assembly GCF_003343005.1). Taxonomy (NCBI): domain Eukaryota; kingdom Metazoa; phylum Chordata; class Aves; order Rheiformes; family Rheidae; genus Rhea; species Rhea americana. The sequence continues at coordinate 28,443 of NW_028186403.1, forward strand.
GAAATTTCTCTGTCTGAATGTTACAGTGGACTATGGTAATTAAATGTGCATATGTGTATGTGCATGTGTGTGTGTAAGTGACTATGTATGTACGTGCAGACAGCAAGCCTTTCATGCAGCTGGGTGAGCCAAAAACTTGGCTGAATGGACCTCCATCTCACTTTTTATATATATATATATATATATAAATATCAAACCAGCTTCTTCTGTTTCTGGACAGGGGCCATGGAGAGACTAGACCCCACACAACACTTCCACACAATGCTGCTGGATCAGAGACAGAGGCTGCATGGCCAAATTGCACATCTTCATGAGGTGGCTCAGAAAATCAACAAGCTCCGCAAAAGGTCTCTAATTGCCAACATCAGTGGGAGCTCCCTGACTGCTGCAGGAGCAGTCACAGCTATTGTGGGACTATCTCTGAGCCCAGCCACATTGGGAGCCTCTCTCCTGGCATCAGCTGTGGGTCTGGGTCTAGCAACTGCTGGGGGGGCCGTCAGCATCACCTCCGATCTCTCCTTAGTGCTTTGCAACTCCCGGGAGGTGAGAAAGGTGCAGGAAATTGCAATGACTTGTCGGAAACAGATGAGGGAAATTCTTAGCTGCTTGGAATTCCTCCGCCGGGGGCAGGGCCCAGGGGATCCCACACTGCTCCAGTCAGAGAAGAGGGCCTCCATCTCGCTGTACAACTCCGTCTGCTTCATGGTGTTTTACGGCTCCCACAGCTTTCTTGTGCCAGAATATACAAAGGAGGTCACAAAAGTGAGCCAGGCTGTGCTGAAGGCCAAAATCCAGAAGCTGGCTGCTAACCTCGAGACTTGCAGCAGGGCAATGGATGAACTCTGTGAACTCCTCGAGTCCAGGACAGAACTTTCCTCACACACAAGAAATCTCAGCTTGAGCCCTAAAGACACTGCTGAGACCCCAGGACCATTCAGCTGAAACAGTCCTTGCTGCAATGATTAGAACTGAGCTTGGAGACACTATATTATTGTCACTGTTACTATTAGCACTGCTACCTGCTGTTATCGTAATATTGGTCGTACTCATTCACACTGGTGCTCACATCTCTCATGTGCATTATTTATATCTGAACACAAACTTCTCCCTGCCACGAAGCCAAAGACTCCCCCCTTTTCAGCACCCACCCAATTGAGGCTGGAGCTTATCTTGGACCTCTGGACATGGCAGCACCCCCAGAGCCTGCAGGTCAGGCAGGCAGGGGTAGGCAGGTGTCCTCAGACCCACATTTCCCTGGCCACCTTTCTGGTTCTGCTTCCCCATGGCAGCAGAAAGAAGTGGGTCAGGAGACTGCTGAAAACCCTGCAGCCCTGATRCTGTATTGTAAATAATCTATGAGACTCTGAACAGTGAATAAGCTGGGATACCTTCAATGAGCCAGCAACTGCCAATTTCCAGTAAAATACAATTCTGTTTTGAAGGTACATCTGGAAGGGCTATTGAAGGAATCAGCCCCAGAAATACAGACTGTATTGGCACATGATTCATCATCCAAAGGTAAAACAGAGGAGTGAGAAAGTATTACCCCTTCTAAAAAAACCTTTCCGAATGACAACCGTAACACTTGTGTTCTATTTATTTACATAAGATTATTTTAAGGCTTTGAAAATGTTTTTTAAATATTTTTTTTCCTTTTAGAAGGAGGCCTCCACTCCAAAGGGAAGCAGCTGTTCTTGCAGGCAAAGCAAGTCTGTGGCATGTGAGAGCAAGTTACCCATTCTTTGTCAGTGAGGGACAGCAAGGCCCTGTGGGAAGCGGGAAAGCATGGCCAGAATGCTGAAAGTTATAAAATATATGACCTATGGTCACCAGTGACTGCTCTTAGGAACTGAAATAGAGAGAAGGAAGGGTCAGAGACCCTGGGACAAGGGCATGCCTCAGAGTACTGGTGGAAGAAACCAACTGTACCTCATACAGCAGGGAAGGAGTGTAGGTTGGTGTTACTAGTCTGAGCTGGAGCCCAACTGACATGGGAGCAGGTCTGAGAGGTAGTGGTGGGGCACTCTCTGTGCAGTTGAACAGTTTGTGAAGCCCAAAGTGGTTTGTTTGGGAAGGAGGGAAGGAGGAGGCAGCACTCACAGAGAGCTACACATACTCCTAGGAATGCTCCCTGTGGAAGGCTTCACATCAGCAACATATACTGGTACTAATAATCAAGAAGGGTGCAGAGGGGTAGCATTATTCAGTGTTCAGAGTACTTATGAAGCAGGAGAGAGGACTGAGACACAGTTTCGAATGACTGATCTGCTAAAGATGTCCTCTGTGACTTCTGGAAAGTCACTCAACCCATCAGTGCCTCAGTTTCCTGTTTAAAAATGGTGATAGCAGCACTTCCCTACCTCACAAGGATGTTTCTAGGACAAATATTACAGAGCACTCAAGTACTGTGATGACAGGGATCATGTCAGTACCTGAAAGAGGTTCAGGGAAGCATCCTGGAAGCTAGCTTGAGACAATCAAAGGAGCTGATGGAGGGAAAATTCTACCTCCACAGGGAGACCCTAGTGGATAGGGGAAACTTCCCTCCACATTCATGACCCAAAATGATCAGAAAATGGTTCTGTAATTCTGCAGCTCTGAACAGTGAACTCTTGAGAAGGGCAATACTCCTTTTTGCAATGCCTCAATCCTCACCCTTTTCTCACTCCTTTTTTTATCCTCCTCTCATGATCTCAACATTTGTTTTTACACGTAAGAAAAACTTTGGTTCTCCAGAGAATGACACAGACGTAATGTCCACGTTTATTTGCTGTAAATGAACAAGTATATTGCTGATTCGATTAAATGAATATGAAGCAATTTTGTCTCAGTGTCTCCCTGTATGCAAAAGATCACATTCCTACTCCCTGCCTGACCCTGCTCAATTTCATGCTCCAGGTGTTGCAGCTGAGGAGTAAGTGCAAGCAGCATACAATCAGTACAAGTGCTTAAAAGTGAAGAACGAGAAGCGAGGTCATCAGCTCCATATCACAGAGCTGGCATTTGTGTAGTGTGTATGCATTTATGTTTGTGTGACAGCATATGGCCATGTATGAACCCACATACAATGGGGATGTGGGTCTCTGAAAACATGTGAAATACTGTGAGATATTTGTGTGTGAGCACACAAATGCGTTTTTGGGTGCAAACTACAGGCTGTGTACAAATGCAGGCACAATGCAAAATCTTTGCTAATGCTCCAGCATATTGCCAGCTAACTCTACTAAACCACTTACAGCTTCTCCATTCCTTTCAATATTGTCATCAACAGGATTTATCTTATCCTAAATAATCAACTGCAGAGCTGGCTCTGTTTTTATAAGCATAGAGAAARATATATAACCTACTTCTTCTCCTATCCCCTTCCCAGTTTTTGGACAATATAGTGCTTGTCTGTACTTTCCCACACCAGGAACAAACACAGGCATAAGAACAACACACAGATCTGAACAGGCTAGTATGTCTGGTTGAAGGATATGAATTTGATCTAGCTCTTCACAAGGGCTGATTTGCTCTGCTCAGCACAGTCCCGCATTGCAGTCATAGACACCACTTCAAAAGCTGAGGACAAATCAGAGGTACTTCTGCTTCTATTCTCAGCCACATAGGCAAAAAAATCCTGCTTGTGTTCTGCCTTTCCCTGGCTTAACCCTTGCTTGAGGCCAGGATTTGAACTGCTGTGCAGCAGTACTGTGGGAGTGTGATCAGACCTCAGGTACCATGCTCTCCGGGTCAGGTCTYGGTTACACTCTGTGCTAGATATGTTTTCTAGGAACAAAACACATGGATCAAGTAGAGGGCTGAAAGGTATCTTATCTACACAAGTCAGAGGAGATATACGACTTAGCTTGATTTAAGAGCTAGTCAAGGCTCTTGGACACTTTCTAAGCCACGCAATACTGTCAGTCTTTGTACGTACCCTCACACCTCCCTTACACTGATCTGGCAATCAGCCACAGAAGGAGGTGATCTGATCTTCCTCACCCTGCTCCAGATACATTTTCTTGTTTCCTCCCTCATAGCCAGCAGTGGATCTCATCTGATACCCCAGGGAGCCAGCTCCAGGAGTCATGTTGATAGGAATCTACCACATTGTGGAAGAAGATTCATTTTCTACCAGTTTTTCTCCCTGAAACTGCTTGCTGCTGGGTCACATGAGCATTAGAGTTGGTACCAAGTAAGCACTAGAAGCAAGAGACCCAAGATGGTATAGGGTAACACCTAATGTATTATTGGCTTAGGCATATGCAACATCTGGGGGAAGTGTCTTACCTAAACAGATTTTTTATTAGCAGTTGTGTTACTCTGCAAATCAGTAGGTGTGCTGGTTGAGCCTTTCCTTGGGTAGTTGGGCAGCAGTGGGAGGGAGGTTGATGATTAGTCTGGGCAGGTAGATMTGAAGCCTGGCCTTCTGATGCCATTTTCACTCCTCTTTTATTGAAACTGTTGCAGGGAGGAATGATTCAATGGTGAAGCAGGAATGAGATCATTGTTTTAATACAAAATCCAATAATATATTTTAAAAGTATAATAAAATGTATCTACAACAATAGTTTCTCTCTGGACATCCCAAAGAGTGGAGAGGACCATTTGCCATTAGCTGTGCCCTGCTCTACTAATTGTCCATCTTGCTTTATTATGCATTACACCTGCACTAAAATTTACCTGCTGTGGATGCTTCCTCTAAGGAAGACTGACCTAGTAACATGCAGTAGGGCTAGGAATGTACCTGGTCAAAGGCCAAGTCTAAAAGCCCTGGAGTGAAAGTTTTGAAGTCCAGTATAATCAGTTCTGAAAAGCAAAAAGAGGAGTCACCATCCAGAAGCAGCACTTATAACACACAAATGCTCTCTCCAGCAGTTTARGACAGGAGGGAACTTCCACTCAAGTATATCTACTGACAAAAGGGAATTACCCAAACTGGAATTTCACTAGAACAGCTGCAATTTTCCTGCACATAAAACATTCTCCTACAGCCATCAGTGCACAAGGCATTATATCTACCCCCCTAAACAATCATCTACCATACTATATGGGTAATGAATTCAACAAAGAAGCAGAAGCACTGACTTCCTGTCACATCCCTGCCTTCATTTCTTGAGGCATCCTAGTAACCCTTACAAGGGTTCCATCTACGTATTGGCCGGGTGTAACCTTTAGCACTGCTGATGCATAGCAAGCTCACAGCTCAAACTTTTGTTTTGAAACAACTGGTGATAGCTAGTATCCCCAATGTATTTTTTATTCTTATTATTTTATTATTGCTCCTGAGCACAGTGGGATGCAGCAGTTTCATTCCCACCGCTGCCCTGTGAATTGTTTCAGGCTTCCTTTCCTTTCTCTGTCATGCAGAGAGTTTGTTCGGATTTCCTCTCACTTTCCTCATTGTTCTGGGAGTAGAGGAAATGGTACACTTGGAACCTAGTGACAGATGCTCAGGTACGTCAGCATTTTCACTGTGAGCACACCCAGCTGGGCCTCCCAAGTGGCAATTTGGGAGAGAGAGGGAGGTCTGCTCAGAAATGTAACCTGAAGTCAGCACCACTGTCGCTTCCAGGCACAAGCTCTTTGGTACATTTGCATCCTTTTTCCTAAAACAAAGGATGTTCACCCAGCTCCAAGGTCGCCTTGCTGCAATCAGCATTACGACTGCAGATCACAAAGGCTACACCCATACTAGCCAGAAACTAGTCAGTTCAGGAACTACAATCATGAAATGATGTTTTCTTGCTGCTCTCCCCCAAAGAGCATGAAGTCTGTCACCTTTTTCATCTATCATTGTACATCCGCAAGCTCACATCCTGGCAGACGAGAGCAACAACCAAGGAAGCTGAGGAGGTGCCTGCCCCCCTATCCCTCTTCTAATTCCACCATTCCATTCCACCATAAGGCCAGGTAAGCAGGTTTTTACCCAGTGAATTCAATGTGCTCTTATTGCCAGTACAGGTGTAATTCCCATTCCGTGGAGACCTCTCTCAAGTTCAGTGAAAATGTATCCACACTTCCTGATTTAGCAAAGTATAAAACTATTCACATAAATCAAATCCTCTTTGTGGAAGCTTAAACCCATTTAACTTTAAAGGAAACATCCCTCAAATGCCTGTAGAAGATCTCCTGAAGTGTGCAGCTTAATCAGTCTGCTGAACAGGATGTTTCTGCAGAAATGGAAACTCAGCCTTCCCTATGGTATTTGATTCTTTTATATCAAGAGGAAGGAAAATTAYGGCATTTGTTACCTCAAGCATTAAACTCACTTCCAGGAGGTCTAAACTCTGAAGAACTCCGTACGCAGAGAAAATGCCTCCTGACCACGAAAACACACGATCACCTCTATCTCACAGCAGCACTACTGTTTTGGCTGCTACTTCGACGCCGCAGTGCAGCTCTGCCTGCAGAAGACAAGAACCTGGAAACACCGGCGGCGGCGGCCCGGCCGCGGCAGCGAAGGGCAAACAGCGACGCGGCCTCGGCCGTTAACGGCCGCCGCCGCCGCTACCTCACCCACGCGCCCCGTCGCCCCGGAGACACCGCCCCCCCCCGGCTCCGATTGGTTCCTTCCCTCGGACTACAAACCCCACCACGCCGGGGGGCGGCCCTTCCCAGAGTGCTCTGCGGCCGCGCCGGCGTCGTGGGGACGGTGCAAGATGGCGGGTGGAGAGGGGCAGCTGGTGGAGCCGGAGTCAGAGCCCGTGGCGGCGGCGGCGGAGGAGCAGCAGCAGCAGCGGAGCTTCAGGGATTTGGTGAGGCGAGGCTGGAGCCGATTCTGTCCTGGTTTTCCCTCCGCCGTCTCGAGGAGCACCCCCGCCGCCGCGTACCGGGCCCGGGCCCGAGCCGGCAGCGTGCTCCGCCGCGGGTTTGCCCTGCGCGTGTCGCCGAGCGGGGCGGCGGCCCCGGCGGGAGGTCCGGGGGGCTCAGGCGGGATTGCCGCACGTCTCTGCTTTCTCCAGTCCGCTGTATTTATTTTAAATCACCTTATCTTCCCCTGACGTTTTCCTTTTCCCATGCTCGTGTCCTCCCCCACCCTTCCCCAAGGGAAGAAGGCAGCTAGATGCATGCGAAAAGCTGCGTGTATCAACTGAAAAAATATTTGGTTAGTCTGTCACTGCTGGCAGTCACCTGTACTAGTTCAGAGCAGATCTGTGGTGTTAYTGGAAGAGATCACTGTGAGCAACCTATGCTTTTGTATACTTGCATTGAGGGTGAGGGTCTGCTGGGGATTCTCTCTGTCAGAGAGACCAACTTGACTCGGTTGCAGTACCTTATTTAATTCAGTGATTTGATTCAGGGCTCTTTGCTGATGTCTCTTTTCCTTTGTTCTTATCATTAATGTTCAGGGAGTGACAGATGTCCTGTGTGAAGCTTGTGACCAGTTAGGATGGAAGACACCAACAAAGATCCAAGTTGAGGCTATTCCAGTGGCTCTCCAAGGTGAGCAGCTTGCTTCCCTCATCTGAATGTGAGGGTGCACCAGGAACTGTATGTGGATAAATTTTGTGAGTGGGAAGAAAGTGGCAGCAACAAGAGCATTCTTACATCTTTGTCATTGCAGATCTTTGTATAGAAGTAATCTCTGTGTTCATTCTTGTGTCCTTCCTAGATGAAACTTGGATTATTCCAGTTCTTCCATAACATTGCCTGCAGTTTCAAATTTTTGAGTGGATAGATGGGTTATTGTGTGCTCACTCTGTTCCAAGTTCTGGTGTTCTGCATTAAATGGAATTGTTACTAATCATTTGAGCCGCTAGTCAACATTGCTCGTTATCTTTGTGAAATACCTAAGGACACTTGGGATAGTAGCTCTTCTGGTAGAGCTCTGCAATATATGTCTGCAATCAGAAATGCTTTAACTGGTTACGCAGCTGCTTCGCTGTGAGCAAACAATTCTTTAAAAATAATTTCTGGAGTGAATGATAACCAAAATACAGTAACTTTCTATAAATATTCTGAAATTACAAGAGAAAAAAATTGACAAATGTTTCTGCTTCTGGAATATTTAAATATGTGTGAGATATTTACATATCTCACAAGGAGAGATACAATGTAATAGGACTAGTTTAAAATGGGAGTAGACTTTCAGTGTCTGCTTTGTCCTGCTACATAACTGTTGTCAGACTCCCTTCTTAGTACGCATACAAAATTCTCTTCAAAAAAAATATAATTGCATTCCATAGAAGGTGTCTCCAATTTGGAGCCTAGTGGCAACATATTCCTRTTTGCTTTAGGAATTTAGGAGCTCAGAATGGTCTTACTGATGCATTATACCGACTTGCCCGCAAATACATCATCTGATATTGTTCTTGGGCCAGGGACTTCCTGTCTTAATCCTTTCTTGAGTGCAAACTGTCTTAGATTATTATTTTAATCTATGGCACAGAAGAGATAGTAGCTTCTAGAACATGAGTTTGGCAGTTCTGTGGTTTTTTAGCTGGTATGACCTAACTCTTGAACACTGGAGTCCTTTTTCTTGTAAGCTGGTAAACTGACAGTAATGGGTTTAGGAATGCTTATCCAGATGTGAGCAATAAGGTGTAAATTGACCAAAGGATTTAAGCAATATTCCAGTAAAGCTTTTCTGGGACCTAAAGCCTATGTACTGGAGAACAAAAAGAAATTAGATTGTAATTACTACTATTACACAAGTGAAGTCACACTTTAAAAATGCTACAAAAATCTTTTGATGTTTTCTGTTCTGGTCCCTTATTCTCCTTAACCGTTGTTCATCTCTTCTTTTTTCATTGAATAATTGCTAAGACTGGTCTTCCTACTAACCTTAGAGAACTCCTGTACTTTCTTGCACAATGCTGTGAATGCTTCTTTCTCTAATGCTAATTTTTTAAACATTTTTCTCCCTCATTGCTGCTCCTTGTAGGCAGAGATATCATTGGATTGGCAGAAACAGGTTCTGGAAAAACAGGAGCTTTTGCTTTACCAATTCTTCAAGCACTGCTGGAAACACCTCAGCGATTATTTGCCCTTGTCCTCACGCCGACAAGGGAGCTGGCCTTCCAAATTTCAGAGCAATTTGAAGCTCTTGGATCCTCCATTGGTGTCCACAGCGGTAAGTAGTCTTGTGATTTTTGGAGCGGTTTTGCCCAAGAGTGAGGGTCAGCAGCATTAGAGTACGAAGGAAAAGGTGAAGAGTATTTGTATGGAAGGTTGAATGCAAAGTGAGAAAAGCTTGTGACAAGGTATCAGCTTGGAGAAAGAAGCTGTATTTGTGATGCATAATTTTTTGTTATGGAGTAGTCTGCAGCTCTTCTGCATTGTATGTCCGAACAGTTAAAGATGGAAGTAGGAAAGAATTCTCTCAAGCACATGATAAATTCACAATAGTAAGTGTTTGTTCAGTTAATTTGGATAAAGCTCAGCTGTATAGTGTGATTATAACTTCATTTCTTTCAGACTCCCTACTTTKGTTCTGCAAATATTCTTTACAAGTGTAAAAACTGTGTGGAAATCTTTAGAATTCAGCTGCAGAATTTAAGAATTAAGSTGTGAGAAATAGGTTCTGTCTTTCTTAATGCAAATTAAATAGTTTTGACATAGCAAGGGTGTCTAGTGTATGGCATAAGATAYCTGGAAAGATCAAGGTGTTAGACAAAACATAAAGGAAATCCTTATTAAGAAAGATAGCCTTTCATTATGGTTGTGGCCCTATGATACAGGGGTCAGCTTGTGCTAAACTGAAACCAAGAGGCTCATGGTATTATTTGTCTTGCAGCGGTTATTGTGGGTGGAATTGACACGATGTCTCAATCGCTGGCCTTAGCCAAGAAACCACATATTATAATTGGTAAGTGAATGTGCAGTGAGTATGGGGARTATATGATCATACTGTAGTTGTCCAAAACCAAAAGTGACAGAAGCTTTTTTGTAATTGAAGGAGGAATGAGAGTACCTCCTCTACATAGTACTCAGATCTCAAGACAGCAATATCTGGTTAATGCTTCTAGTGAAGTACCTTGCTGCTACAAGCTCATTCCAAAATATTTCTGCTAGTCTGCGTTTGGCATAACTTTCTATTCCAAATATTTAAAACCTTGGTCTCATCCTTTTTAGTATACATCTCACAGTCTCTCTTTTTTTTCCAAAAAGATTGACTCCATTAGCTTCATTTCAAAGCACTTAAAGAGTATGTTATGAAAAGAGTGCTTACCCCAAAGCAATCTGCTATTACTTGTCTTGGACAAAGAATCCCATTTCTGTAGCAGATGACTCTTTCTTGCCTGGATCTCTTTTTWGCTTTTGTTCTTAATTTACTGTCTCTGATCTTGTTGATAGCAACCCCTGGTCGTCTAATTGATCATCTGGAGAACACAAAGGGCTTCAATTTACGAGCTYTGAAGTATCTAGTGATGGATGAGGCTGACCGGATCCTCAATATGGATTTTGAGACAGAGGTAGGAAYGTGCTAAAGGAAACCATTAGAAAACCGTATGGGTTCCTTGAAGTAAACACTGTATTGAGCCATCCTGTGGAACTTAATAGCAACTTGTGACTACATTCTAATAATTGCAATGAGGTCTATAGTGAGAATTTAGAGTTCTGCAGAGCATTAACAGACCTGTAGGGRGCAGACTGTTTCTGAAGTTTCTCCGAAGTGCCTGACATCGTGTTGTACAGTAGCTGTGTTGACAATGCATGTTTTCCTGCAGGTATGTCGCCTGCTATTGGCACTGTTTGACCCCTGCAGTCCAAGTGTTAGCATAGTATCAGCCCACATCCTCCCTWTAGAGGAGGGGAAATTTGGAGGGCTGCATGAGTTCTAAATTGCACACATGCAGCACCCTTCATTTGAATGATGGTTATACTTGGAGGGAACTTATGTCTCCACTGCTATTGTGTTCAGTACTTCCCTTTCTGTTTTTTTTTTTCTCCAGGTGGATAAGTTACTGAAAGTGATTCCTCGAGACAGGAAGACATTCCTGTTTTCTGCCACCATGACCAAAAAGGTGAGAACAGAGCACCCTGTTTTAATTCACTTCTCTACTGACAAGTAGCTGCCTGATACAGGKGGGAACACATCTAGGAATAGCTTTGTGAAAGGATCTCTGTCCACATARTAGTAACTTACTTTGATATTCGCAGGTACAAAAACTGCAGCGTGCTGCTCTTAAGGATCCTGTTAAATGTGCWGTTTCTTCCAAATATCAAACAGTTGAAAAGCTACAGCAGTACTATATTTTCATCCCCTCTAGATTCAAGGTAATATCACTTCCCCACACATACACACACACCTTTTTCTGACTGTCTTGTCATTCTTCCTCTGCCAAATGTCTGATATCTTCTTTGGCTTGTACTTAACTTCCCATTATCTTAATGTAAAATGTAACATATATGATTGTCTTCTGTGTTTTTTTTGTCTGTGAGTTTTTGTTTTTATTTTCACCTTGATTCTTTATAGGACAGCTACTTGGTTTATATTCTGAATGAACTGGCTGGAAACTCTTTCATGATATTCTGCAGTACATGTAACAATACTCAGAGGACTGCTTTACTGCTCCGCAACTTGGGGTTCACTGCCATCCCTCTCCATGGGCAGATGAGTCAGGTATGAGCATACCCCACAGTCTAGATGAGACAGGAGATACATGATTTGGGAAATGGACTGTGCCGTACTAGGTCACAGCTGCCTTGCAGGAGGACTACTCCAAACTGGACCGGCCCCCAGAACTTAATCTAATGTGAATACTGATTTCTGTAATAGCTCAGAAGCATTAGAAAAGTAAGGTTTTTGAGGGTTACCCCCCCCCCCTTTCCCCAGTTCTTCTGTAACATTATTTCAGCAAGAGCATACAGACTGGAAGCATATRTTCCCTTTCCTTTTTTTGTAGGATTACTTGATTCTTGTCGTCTTCTCTTCTAGAATAAACGCTTGGGMTCCCTGAACAAGTTCAAGGCAAAAGCACGGTCTATTTTGCTGGCTACTGATGTTGCAAGCAGAGGTCTGGACATTCCACATGTAGATGTGGTGATAAACTTTGATATTCCTACACACTCTAAGGTGAGTTGCTCTGTGTGGGGTGGGGACTGAGGGCTTCCTGTCAATAGGAAGCATAGTATTGAGCCTTGAATCCCACCAAAGAACAAAGATTTTACTTTTCTCTRTTTTGCTAGCTGGAAGTCTAGTTCATAATTTTGTAAATGGACAGATATGTTGCAGCTTCTGTGATTGAGTTAATACCTCAATTTGAGGTGGGCTGATCTGAACTGTAGAACYGATCCCATAAGTTGGGAGGAGGGGAACAGACTCTGTGTCATTGCATGCTCCAAGGAGAAATGTATTCTATTGTATCRTACTAAGTGGCTTCCAGATTTTGAAAATAGTTTAACTCAGTACTGGTTTCAGATAGTTATCTTCATTCTCRTGATTCAGGTTCCACCTTAGCATTTTAAGCTTTTTCCTTATTTTTAAGAAAAGCTTTTCTGCTTATGTTCAATGAAGATTTGCTCAAGAAAGATGATTTTGTTTCACCTTCATATCACAAAAGTACAGCAAACTGGAAAATGTGAGTTACTTAATTTGAGGAAGAAACTTTGTATAGAATTACTTTAGGGATTTTTTTTTTTCAGTTGTTTCTCAACCCAGTTCAGAAAGCACACCATTGACACAYGGTTCAGTGCTTGCTGTTCCTTATAACAGTTGAAGGTACTATGCATTGTAAACAGAAGTCAGTGTGCAGYTGTTCTGAAGCCATTCTTTTTGTCAATGTAAAAAGACAAAAGGTAGATTATAATTAGGGGAAGCAGCATGAATGATGTGCTACTGTTTCAGTGCACTTCCTTCCAGATTAACTATCTCATAGAATGCTTCTCTCCCTTTCTCATAGTACTTAAGTGACAGCCACATACATTGCATGAAGAAGAGTGTCTTAACTTCCATAATGCATTATAAAACCTGAAAAGCAGCCTAGAACCRTTTAAATAGAAAGCTCAATAGACCAGAAGTTTCCAAACTCTTCTCATTCATCCTCCCTTCCACAGTTCCAGATAATATCTAGAAGACAGACAACAAAGTGTGCTGGATGCTGAGGCCRAAGATAGAGATGTTGGTCCACTTTTGTTTTAAATATTAGCTTCCCAAGGAAGTGACAGTTCCATTAGTCATTTATCACTTCTGTCCTCCATTTTTGAACCGTCAGGTGACATCTCTTCTTTAGAAAGAGAACGAATTTGGGCAACTGTTAAAACCAAAATATGCTTCTGCAAACGAGCATCCTGTCAGATCCTAATATTGCACRCAACTCCAAGTATTTAAGCGTGGCCCTGCTTTGTCCCCAAGCTCCTCTTTCCTGAAGAAACAATAATATGGCAGATTGTCTGGGACCTGTCTTGTATGTTTGATGTGCGTATCTTRTTGCTTATCAAGAAAATTGCTTTCAGGATTACATTCATCGTGTGGGGAGGACAGCTCGAGCTGGGAGATCTGGCAAATCTATCACTTTTGTCACRCAGTAAGTGTTAGAACATGGTGGATTTATTTTTCCCTGCTGTAACTCAGAGCAGATCATACCTGATCTCATCCTAGGTGAGAAGGAAATACTACTTAATGTTTTGAGGCAGCAGTTATATTTATTTAAAGCAAAGAGCATTCAAAGCCTGGGGYAGGGGGAAGATTTAGGATAAATTTTTAGAAGCAGGCATGTAACTAGTAAAGCTAATTGTTTRATACTTGATTATAAAAATTTACATATGTTATGCAATACATGGTGCAGATTAAATAAGAAACTTTTTTTGATAAATGCTGAAGTATTCCTTTAAAGGAAGTCTACCAAATAGTTCTGAAAGGAGTCAAGTCAGTGAAACTGTCACCGAGGATGGCACCTTTGGATGCAAGTAGAGTTCCTTTTAGGACCATTGGCACAAACTAACAGTACTTGTGGGCTGAAGATGAGGGGCAATGTTTGTGGGTAAAAACAGCTGAAGCCTTCATGAGAAGGCTGATTCAAGCTGGTGTTTTGTCTTGTCTTTTCCAGGTATGATGTAGAGCTGTTCCAGCGCATTGAACACCTGATTGGCAAGAAGCTGCCAGCATTTCCCATGCAAGAGGAAGAGGTCATGATGTTGACGGAGCGTGTGGCTGAGGCCCAGAGATTTGCTCGAATGGTGAGTGGTGGCTTTTGTCCCTGTACTCACAGTTGCAGTTTAGACTTTTTTTGTCTGCCAGAACTCTTGGTCAATAACTTGATTACATTGCAGGAGCTGCGGGAGCAAGGAGAGAAGAAGCGATCTCGGGATGGTGATGATGATGACACAGAAGAAGCTATTGGTATCAGGAATAGAGTGGCAGGTGGGAAAAAGAAGAAAAGGAAAGCCTTCTAGTTCATGTTTGGACAAACTTTTACCTTCCTCTTCATAGCTATGGAGATTGGAAGAGAAAAAAAAAGTCTACCCACCTTATCCAGTGGATTTTCTTTTCAGAACTACTTACCATTAATCTGGGAATCCAGCTGGAAAGCATTTTTCTATCCTCTGCTGCAGCAGTGCCTTCACTAGTTACAGTCTGAGCCTGGTCTGTTGTAGTACCATGTGATCAGCCTTTCTTTCAGAGCAGCYGGACCATCCCCTCTGAGCTTTGAAGTAGCTGTGGTCTGACCCAGCTCATTCCTGAAGAGGTGCTGAAGAGAAGTATGGGTGCATGACGTGTGGGTGCAGCTTTCCCATTGCTGCAGCCTCTGTTTCACTACCCGACTTGCTGAGTGCATCTGATACCAGAGACGCCTATCGGAACAAGGAAGAGATGAAAAAGTTAAAAGAAGCAACTGTTTCTGCAGCACGCCTGTGATGCCCTTGGTTTAGTTARAGAACATGTGCTGTGGAGAACTCCAAATATATTTTGCTTAATTTTAAAGCTACTTGGTTTTCCTTGTGCTATCACTGACCCATTCTCACTTCGAAGATTTATCAGCTCTGCCAGAAAATTGTCATCTTAGGTCACTCTTCTCAGTGATTCAGACATGACATCAATACCTTCTTTGTTGGCTGAAAAGTGGCCCAGAACAGAGTAAGCCTGTTATAGCTGAATTGAGCCATTCACTATCTGGAGTTGGGTTCAGAGTCTGGAGCGATTGGCAAGGTCAAGGAATGATTGAAGCCTGGAAGACTTTTTTGTGTTTGTGTGTGTGTGTATGTGACAGATTCTTGTAGTACCTGAAAACCAACACGAGAGGGTGGTATTTACATAGTCAAGCATGTGGGCTGGGTCTTAAGAGGAAAAACAGTTATAAACACWCTTTCTGTGTTATCCTACTTTTTCCCCAGGTAGTTTTCTCTACATCTTATGCTGAATTTAATGTCATAAAGTATACACTTGCAAGAATGGGATAAATGTACTTTTATTCATATCAGACCAGGAGTATAGTGCTAGTTCCCCCAGCAATATAAAAGTTTATACTGGCTATTTTCTTGGTGAGCAGAGAAGAGTGAGAAGCTGTGTATTGATTATCCAACGTAAAAATTGACCATTAGAACCACTCACTAACTGGACTTTATGCCCTATGAAGAATTGAATATCCAGTTGGTGGTACTTTTAATCTGAATGAAAATCTTTTTCTGGAGTAGTCGGGAACAGCAGAATGGTTACTTTCATAGTGTTAGCATAAATAACATATGCATGTATATACCCCCCCCCCCTTTTTTTTTTCCAGGTAACACATTTTGTAAACATGGCACTTTAACAAAGCAGTGTTTTTCTTAATGAGGGCAACATACACATTTACTTTTAAATCATCTCTGTTTTCTGCATGAGGAATGAATGTACTCTCTAGCGTGAAAAAGTGCTAGTATTTTTAGGGTTTTTTTGATCCCCTTTTTGTAGTAGTTTACTCAAATCTCCTAAATGCCCACCTTCAAGTCTGGTACCTCTTCAGCATGCTGAAGAAGGGAGAAGCAATGGCAGGTGGGTAAGGGTACAGCCCGTGGACATATTAACTGCTGAAAGTATCCTTACTATGCAGGAAGATGGTGTGCATTTTGTGAACATCTGCATTTTTATGCAGAGAGGCAGGGGTGGAAACTCACTAAGGAGAATGTGTTAATCCTCCCAGGTCATTTGATGACATTCCCCTGGGGTAGAAGGAAATGTCTACGGAATGTACCAGAGAAGGAAAATTGAAGGATGAGCAAATATACGGAGGGACAGGTGAACGCTTGTTCCTGAAGGAGTAGTGGTGTTCCTGACTGCTTTTCCTGCCTTCTGAATGCTTGAGCTGCCTTATATTTCAAAGGTTAGACAGGGTCGTGTCTGCTAACAGCAAATGGTGTTAAAACCTTCTAAAGCTCTGCATGTATGGAAAAATCTSTCAGCGGTGTTTCCAGCTACATAACTTTGGTGATATGCATTTGAGTCAGTCTTGAACCAACCTTGTAAACTGTGTGAGGGGCAACTATACTGTTGGGGAAGGTGGGACAGGGTAATTTCTTTTAGAGGTAGTATGGGGGACTAGTGAAGTCTTCAGCACCTCTCCAGGCTCTTTTGTGTGGTTGGCTGCAACAGCTATGGAGGTCTGTCTTCTCCCTTGATGGGATAAAAAGTTCTCCATCTCCTGTGCAGCTGCAAGAATAATATAGGAGAGAGATAGTAAAGCCACTCCTTGTAAAAATGTGCAGAGCCTCCTTGAGAGCAGTGACTTACAGTGTTGGTAATCWCCCTTTGGTTGGAGTGATAAGCTGTGGAAACCCTTAGACCCTTAGCCCTAGGAAAAGCAAAGGTCTTCCCACACCCACATTCTCACTGGTGCCTCACCTGCCACAGGTATGTGTTCAGTTTCACTAAAAATATCTCAACAAGTTGGAGTGGCAGGAAATAGCTCTCATGGCGTAATCACAGTAAGAAACTAAGTTGGAGAATGTTTACATAACTGAAGTGAAGTAGGGAGTGTCTAAAGATATATTTGGTTGTCAAAACAGAATTTGCAGCTAAACTAAAGCAAAAGCTGTAGCTGATMTAATGAGAAATGAAGGGAGAAATACAAAGTGAGACCTGTCTTGRGGAAGGAAGTTCAGAAAATACCAATACTGATAGATGTATGGATGCATACTTTTGTATGGCATTTGATGCCAATGTGTTCATTCAGTCAGGAGGACTCTCGAGCAGCAGTTCTGAAGCACATGTCTCCATGTGCCTGTACAGCAGGGAGCTGAGGTGAAGGATTTGCCTTAGTGACATGACTCTAAAACAGCTTGCCAGTTCTTGTGGGTGAAACTCAAATGAGGTTTCAACAAAAGCTGTATTGCTCAAAGATGTTTAACTCTGCACTTCACAAAGTCCATAATGAAAAGCGAATTGTTTATGTACTTTGCAATACGTATTTAAAATCTTTTGCGGTTTTATTTTCTAATACTGCATGGACATATAGCACTTCCTTAAGACGACAAGAATGGTAATATAGTGTCTTTGTTTAAATATTGTATGGTTAGCAGGGAGTAGCAGGGAAATAAAAATAAGTGCTAGTGCAAGTGGTGAAAAAGAAGTGGTAAGTGGTGTGCAGGCCCTAGTAGTAGTAAACCAATATTTGAGATTTCATTGCATCATCATTTCAGGACAAGATCAGTGAAGATAAAAGCAAAAAGTAGCACTCCTTGCAACCATATGGTGGTCCAGAGCAGAAGCTGAGCTGAACTGACCTGTCTGGGAATGGGCTCAGCTAGACAAATTCCCCGGTGTTGTATGCCTTCTATCAAGGGCTGGAAGAGAAGAGGTGCAAGAAAGAGTGGATCTCGGCCATGCAGGCAGGGAATCTGGGGGCCTTTTCTGTGCTGGCAGTCTAAGCTTAAACCTGCTTAAAATAATCATAGGACTGTGGCCTGAGATGTGTCAGCCTGATTTCAGRGCTACCTGAGGAACACATCTTGCCTCAAGAACTAGGAAACCTGTTTCTCCCCTTCCCTGCCACCCCCACCCCAAGAGACCAAAAGGGTGAGCTAAATACTCTGACTTTCTAGCAAGTCTCATGAACTTCTGATGAGAAAAGATTCAGTTTAGGAGTGAACTCTCAGCATACCAAGTGATTAAGAATCTGGAAAGACTTAGCTTATGAAGTGAGGCTGAAACTAGTAAACATTCTCAGTTTAGTCAAGCACTGAAGAAGTTTTAAATACTTAAAAGCTCTTGAAACTACTTAAGAAGGAATGTTATTGACTGGATGACCTGTGAAAGATGTAGGCGTGTGCCAAGCATTTTGATTCTGCACAGATGTGAAGTTGTGGTTTGCCTGTAGTGGCATGTGAGGAACTTTTGTAAACATTGAAGTGAGCAGTTAAGTCTTATAAATGTTGCAGAGCAAATGCTGTAAAAATTTGGCTTTCATGCTAGAAGCAGTTCTGTAGTGATTCTGAATTCTCACTGTCTCCTGTTAATCACTTGCCAGTTAATTTTGTGGGGGAAAAAATCACTGTGTAAATCTGGAGAATCAGATTATGACTTTCTGACATAAAATTCCAAGATTTGAGGTTAACCCCCTGAGCTTCAGGTAAAAAAATAGTTTAAAGAAACTTTCATAGTCTTCAGACAGCTTATTTTTTGCCCAACTATGAAAGGTCCTTCTGAATAACAGTATTTAAAAGGTAGAGCTGAAGATACTTCATTCCTCTGGCATTTAGAAAACGGCCCAGGGGCAGATAGAGCCATGCCCACGGTGTATTCCCTGCTGTATCCCTTTCTGAGGGCTCTGCAAGTGTAGGAACTTAGGATGATGRCAACAGTGCTTTTTTGCTGCTTCCAGAACCCCTTGGGACACAGGTCTGTACCTCAACATGATTATGTCATGTTTCATAGTGGGATATTTGCTGGGCTGTGCCAAGAACATCCCTAGTTGTCTAATGGGAGACAGCAGCACTATGCAGCCTTTAGGTATCAACACYATAGGCCCTACGGGCCCCTCAGAAGCCCTTGGACGCTTTTTCAGCAAAGTGTCTGGAAGCTAGAGTGTGTTGACAAGCAGCWGACATAGGGCAATTATGCATGCCTAGGGGGAAGAGGACTGATTTGTCTTTTATCTTCTCTGTTGGAGCATCTTTATCCGTATGCAGATTTTATTCACTGTTCTATTGCWTCATTCTGAAATAAACTCTCCAGGTTGGACTCTGTCAAAAGCTTCTACCTTCCACTATACATTGAGCTTGATGTTTACAAAGGATTTCTAAGGAAAAGAATACACAATTTTAGGTTTTCTTTGCAGAAAATGGGAAATGTTTTTGTAGCGAGGGAAGAAAAACCTTTTTGCAGGCCACCTTACAGAGATTATTCCTTCTGTCCATCCAGGAAAGGCAGCTTTTGGCACATGCTCCTCATTTGAACTGATCTAAGTCCCCCCTTCTCTCCAAGTTTTTTTTTTCCTATGAATATTTCTCTGTAAAGAAAGCTAGAGCAAGTTTTTATATTTGTAAGTCATCTGTATGAGGTAGAGGGAGGGTGTTACATAAGTTTGAATTGCATTGGTCATGTTGGCTTTCCTGAAAGTAACAATTCCTTTGTGYGTTTTTCTTGTGCCTCTGACCCATCCCATAAGCAGGTCTACGAAGTTAAATCTCTCGGCTTTGACACAAAAAAGGTCTTTTGCACAATGGAAGTTGGAGTCACAAAATAATTTCTCTGGAATAGCAGTGGAATAGGGTGCAGGATTCATRGAGCAAGCCTGGGTGAGAATGTGTGGAGACTCATTCAGCTCTATTTAAAGTGACAAAAATCAAGGTGCCCCAGTCAAGCATGTAATTGGATATGCTTGGTCTTCTATTGTCTTTACTGCAGCTCAGTGGAGGTGAATTTAAWACAGGAGATGCCCAGCCTGATCTGTCCTTGTGAGCTTCTGTGCTTAACGTATCATCAGCAGGGAGGTAATATTTACTCTCCCTCAATATTCAGAATGATAAATTTGCCATTGGGAACAGATTTCTATTACTGCTGTTCATGTGCATGCTTACAGGTTCGTCAAACCATTACCTTGGTGCATGCCAGACAGGCTTTTTGATTATAATGGACTGATCTTCCCCAAATACAATCAACAATATGAAACAGGCACCTGAAAGGACTCCTTTGACAGAGCCTAGATAGAATGAACTTTCCTTTCCTGACCTCTGCAACTGCAGGATGCCTCATAGAGATTCTGCAAATTTATGGACTATTTCCCATTAGATATGCTAAAGACATGTGTTGGGAAGCTGAGTACTTGTATCTCAAGTTAAAGCTGTCTGCATGTTAGAATTAGCCAGATATCTTGAAGTCATCTTTCCAAATTTCAAGACAAGTTCAGCTAAAAATGCAAACTGTTAAAAATGCAGACTAAAAGTACTGTCTGTGTTGTCCAAAAGAATGCAGTGAAGAATGTTTGTAAAAGGTCTATGTGAAGAAGTGTCAGAAATGGATTTGCTAGTCTACTCCAGTAAGATGCAAGCTAAAGTCTCCTCTCAACTTGTGTTTAGCTGAGTGATTGCAGTCTTGTTCTTGAGTTTGTTATACAGGGCCCCTTCTTTGTGAAGCCTGCTAGTGTGTTGTGACTCTTTGGTTCTTCCAAGGCTCCCGCTCAGATAGGACTTCTCTTACCCTAGCTACATTATCTAATTCACAGGATAATTTCTTGAAGGTCCTTGAAGGTGAATTTCAGGCTCTCTCTCCTCTTTGAGAATTCCAGTGCTGCTTTCATAGGCCAGATGCTGTTGTCTGGTCTGGCCTAGGAACAGCTCCCTGTGTCACTGACTGGAACTTCATCAGGTGGCACAGCTTCATATTTCAGAATGAAATCTCTATCCGCTCAGCCATAAATAAATATACAAACACGTGCACACGCAAACACTTGTATGTATATGTACATCCACACACACAGATATATGCATACATGGTTTTTTAATTTCAACTGATAGGTTGACATATGTACCTGATCATAGCAGCTATATGGTGTTAATACATGTCGCTCATTCCTGGCTGTTGACTGAGACCAGAAAATCAGTCCTTTGTGCTGCTAATAAGGTGGGAACAAATGTTCCCTAGCTTCAGTCTTTGTGGTTTGCCTTTGTGGTTAGGGAGAAATCGCCCTATCTGTCATGGTTTAGTTATGCTGATGACAGGGGGACCGTGGTAATTGCTATCTGTGGTCTAATTGATCTTGCCTTTGTGTGGACTGTTTGAAAGCAGGTGACTGCTGTGTTCCTTTGAAAATCCTATACTACACAGTTAGCTTTTCTGAATTCAAGAGAAGCAGCTGATGCAGAAGAAGGCACAGCTAGTGCAAGGCTTCTTAGTGTCTTATTGTCGAAAAATCTGTTGTGCAAAGTGAAGGCAGTTTGCTGCAGGGTGAAATCCTTGATGAGTGTCATTATCTCTTTATCTTATACACATACGAAGAAGCCTTTTTTTAACAAGCCCTTTGGGGAACCAATTATTGTGTTGGACCAGCAGTATTTGCCTGTCCTGTGCCAAGCAGATAACCACTAAGAGAGGTCTCTTCTCTTGCCATGTTCTTTAGCCTCACTTACCTGAGCCAGGGCAGTCTTGTAGATAGAAGTGTTTGGTTTTGCTAGCTGTGTCAGATCTTTGCTCCTCTGAGCAGCCTGAGCTCTACAGGACTCTGTATTACTGATTTACAAGCATGGAAAATGCAGTGTGGGAGATGCTTTTCACCTTCAGAATGTTCATAGAGTGAAGACTTAAATATGCAGAAGTCTAAGGAGAGGACTGTGCAGTGGTTATTGGCTCGTGAAGATACCCAGATAAAGAGTAGGACTGATAGAGGGGAAGTCCCTGTTTTCAAGCTGGTTGGTGAGTTGAATGGAGCTGTTATCTCCTAGTGGGGAAAGACCTTTAACAAGCAGCTATCTGAAGATAACCACAGCTGAGTCACCTAGCAATAAAGGGATCTAGTTTCCATCATTTGGACACTGTTCTCCTTGGCAGCAGCCACAATGACAAAACAAAAACGTCATCATCTGCCTGCTTTGCTAAAGCCAAGGTACGTCTCTGCACTGAAAGCCATGCTGAGCCTTAAAATGAACTCTGGGTACAAGGAAACAAACAGCCTGTGGGTGTGGGCACTACCTAAGTTCCAGGTTCAGCTGTCAAATCCATCTTTTCTCCATTACTGAAATAGGCACTGGGTCAGGCTCTGAGGCAGGAGTGAGGGTTGCCTGATATATGAGGCTGTACTGATATATAAGAGCAGGTTACCGAGCCTGCTCAACACTTCAGGGAAATCTCACTGCCCAGATAAGCAGAATTTACATCTTTACTCTTCCACACTTGTCTGGAGGATTGCATTATTACCCCATCCCCTTCCATATCTGATTAGATAGAGCTGAGGATTTCAGGGTCCTCCCTGAAATCTTGGAAGGGTTCAGCTACAGAGATCCTGGGACACCAGTGCCTGCAGGGGAATGCAGCCAGGGAGCCACCTCTCCCGCTGCTGAGGGAGAGGGAATTTGTTGGTGTGGGCTGGGGTGGGGGAGCCTGTCTACCCATTAGTACCCAAGTGCAGCCTCCCTCCCTGTCTTTAGGCCTCTCCACAAGGACCGACTGACTTTGAAAGCATCAGCTGACACCTTCCTTCACATAACTAACCAACACCTGAGTGCTTCATTCAGCTGGCATGGGCATGCTGAGCACTGCTGAGGTCCTCCCTGAGCAGGGCTTCCTGGAGCTTGACCTGCCCCAGAACTTGTTGCCTCATCAAGCTTCCATTCTTAGAATTTTGGGACCTCTTATCTGCTCCCCCTGAGCCACATCACAGCCAGCTCTGTGCTGTCTGCCAGACATGTTCCCCTATCTATGTTTCTTCTGCACCCTGCCTTGCCCCTCCAAGCAGCTCATGACCATGTCTGTAGGCTGTCCTGTGGCATGGTCCTACAGGCTGCTGTCCCAGTAAGTGGGCAGGTGCCTGCCCAGGATATTTGCCTCTAGCACCACCACCTTCATCTTCTCCAGATGATGGGGAAGATGGGAGTTGTGCCAGCAGGTACTGCATGGCTCTTTCCATCTTGCTGGGATTTTAGGAGGCTCTGTACCAGCTTTGAACCCTCTTGCTGAAGGAACCTGCTACAGCCCCTGTGCAGGTGGAGATCACTCTATTGCACATCTGCGGACATGTCCTATCTCATCCAGTCAGGGCCCAACTGGGATCTCTGTTCACAGATGCTTTTGAAGATGAGCGGTAAACGTTAAAGCAGTGGAGATCTTGCTGGGCCCACTGGAAAAGTGTCTCATTGCTTAATGACGTAGGGCTGCTTGTTAGGAAGAGAATGTTCATTTATATTTATCATCCTCTGAACTCATTAATTGTGTTAGTCTTAAATCTATTTGGTAGGTAAAGAGAAGTTTGGTTAGATTTATGACAAACCTATCAATCTAGTGTTTTTCTGGAAGCTCAGGATATATCCTGACCACGGTCTCAGTAGCATTTTTTTGTGCTTGATGATTATAAATGAGTAGCTTGGAAAATCACATTTCAGCTGGTCAGCAGAGGTTTTAAGCACGTGTACATGCAGATTAACCACTCTGGAGATTGAAGATTATCAACTGTTATGTAATAGGAAACATTTTTGAACTGCAACAAGACTACAACAGATGTTGAGATAGATAAAGAAGTCCAACTGTCATGTAATATATCCAGAATACGTGGTTTGTTTGGTATGATCACATGCATGAATTGTCTTTCCACTGCCTTTACCTGTAGTAAAGACATGCTGCTGACAAGAGAAGTGAATCATTTTGGACTGAATTTCATTTTTATTTGGCTGAGACATGAAGTTGGCCTAATAAAGCTGCAGTTCAACAAAGCTTCAGATCAACTGTGCAAGTTTAGTTCTGGCTGGAGGAAAGCTAACTATTGCCACTGACTAGCTGGTAGGGTTGCAGATGGCTGTGAAAGCCTAAAATTATATCACATGACTGGTGATGGAGATGGAGAAATTCCTTTATCTGATCTAACCCAGAAAACTGTCCAGGCTCTTAACCCCATGTAACAAAAAATTATGTGGTAACTTCTCCCCTTACTTACATCGTATCCTTGTAATTTGGTAAAGCCCTTGCGGATCAATGATAAACTTGTTCAAATCTGTAATTCATATGTAATCTCTTCATTTAAATACAGCCCAGGATTTGTGGATTTGTTTTTTTTCTAGAACATACCTTAGCCCATCCCACACGTAATAGGGTGCATCACGTGCCAAGTAAGTCAGAGCCACGCTTTATAATGATTTGTTTTGCCTTTCGAAACCTAAACAGAAAGAAAATGAGTTTTCTGTCTAAGAAAAAAGCCCTCACTGCAGGTCCCAGAGATGAGGTAGTGCATGCTCCCTGTTGTGGGGTGGCACCACCAGGGCCCCAGCAGCTGCTAAGTTTTACCCTGGAGGTAAAAGTCTCTTTCCAGGGATCCCTGGAAAGGTATTTTACAGCTCTTTCCAGGAGAGCAGCTCATGTGCGGGTTGGCTGGTTATTACTACCACTGATAGTGAAGGAGGAAGGGATAACTAGGCAATGTCACAGCACTAGGCAGAGCAGGACCTGCTGTGGGGCAGCTGCAGCTTCCCTTTGCACATCTCACACACCACCAGAGACATCCCTCCTCTCTGCTGCTTTCCGGGGCTGCTCCCGCTGCTTGTCTCCAGTGTCGTCAGTTGGAGATGTGATTACATTTCTAAGGAGGTTGATTAGCAACCAAACATGCATTAAACCCTCCCCTGTGACATGGCTCTCACTTAGAGGTGTCGTTTCTGTTTACTAAGCAGAATAGCCCAGGGCTGTTGGCTTTAGAGAGAGCAGCAGGCTCTGGGGCTAGTGAGTCTCCTAGGCAGAAGTCACTGGTGTCCCGCCCATCCATGAGCAAGGGTAGTGGGAGCAAAAGATTGCTAAAAGAAGTTTCTAGCTTAAGAGGTGTTCTTTGCTTGAAGTTATTAGTCCAAATTGGATCAAAATCCATTAGCATGTGCTCTCTCTCTTTCTACACTGCAAACCAGAAGCTCTTTAAATCCTGCAGCCAAAACATCCTACCTGTTTTGCTATTAACAGCTGAGTACTGATGTTCTTTCCCCTGGGTTAAGGGAGCTCCTGCCTAGTTAGGTAAGTTGGAGAAAAAATAACCAAGGCCTGAGATATGGCAAGCTTCCTTTTTTCTGTGTAGTTCAGACATCTCCCTGTTTTCCTTCACTGGCTCCAGCACAACATCCAGAGTTATACTTCCTGGAATACAATGATTTTCATTTTACATTCAGCAGCATAATGTTCTTTTCTAACCTAGTATTGCTCTTTGTTTTGATCCATGTAAACGGGGCACACTTACAATACAAAATCTTCAGTGGCCCCAAAGTGAGAGAAGGGAACACAAAAAGCCAGATAGCCCCACAATGTTATCTGAAAGCAGGAGGGAAGTTAAAARAAAGCTTGAGGTGAGACAAAAACTATCCCAGCAGCAGCTCCAGAGGCACTTTGAGTCCTACCAGCTAGTCTGGATCACCAATGGAAATTTCCGTTTGAACTTCAGATGGCAGGATGACTTTGATTAAAGGAATGAGGGAGAATGAGTGCATGTACAACTGTATGTGTGCGACTGTGTCTAAGACTGTGTATGCTAAAAGTTATTTTTTCATTGACTTTATCAGAAAACTTAGGACAATAAGGGTAGGAATTTCATGCACAGACTGTACTTTCTAGTTAGCTCTCCTCTTGAGATCTGCACTCTTTATTATAATGGAATTAAAGGGGGAATAATAAAATGGATTACATTAGGGCCTCAGCTTCAGTTCTCAAATACTTACTGTCTGGCTAGGCTTCAAATCTATGGCTTTAAGTGCTCCATCTTTACCAAGTGCATCCACTGAACTTAGTGGCATTTAAAGAATGCAAATCTTTCAGAACTGGCTTCAGAAAGCAAATGAGCATTTCCTGTCAAAGTGGGGCACTTGCTAAACACCCCATGTTTTTTTTTTTTTTTTTTTTTTTTTTTTTTTTTT
>NW_028186403.1:54399-160422 GCF_003343005.1 Rhea americana
AAGGAAGCTATTTTTGTTGATTCTCCTCGTACACCTTTGCCCTCTGTCTTCGTCTGCCTGGCTACCACTTTCAGCAACAGCACCCTTGCACCTTGCAAATCCTACATTTGTATCTATTTTTAATATCTACTACAATA
Organism: Rhea americana; assembly: GCF_003343005.1. Lineage (NCBI taxonomy): Eukaryota > Metazoa > Chordata > Aves > Rheiformes > Rheidae > Rhea > Rhea americana. The sequence goes on from NW_028186403.1 coordinate 54,537, forward strand.
TCAGAGAGGCAAAAGTGCTGCAGGTGACCTGAGGCTAGGTGTGGCCGAGCTGTTATGTCTGTATGCTTGTGCGCAAATTTGCATGTTTTTATGTGGTTTTATGCCCACCGAGATTAGCTGGTAACTGCAATGAAAGGCATCATTTTACAGAAGAAAGCCTTTAGAGCAGGAATGTTATCAGACTTCTCAAACACACCCATTTGCGTTTCTGCCTCTGTTAAGCAGATACAATAGAGCACTGTTTCCCTCTCTCATCTTCCCAAAGTATGACTATTTGGATGTGTATCATTATACCATAGATTTTTGTGCTATTTAGCYAAGATGAACAGCAGGCATGCACAAAACAAGCCTTGCTATGTCTCCTGGGGAGCCTAATGTCACCAGTGATACTAGGAGGTTTAGAAGCTTCATAAGGCATCAATTGCAATTAGCAGGTAGGAGAGTAGAGGTCTCAAAGACCAGAGGGTCTCTGACCCTCCTGTCAACACAGAAGCTGATCACTTCTGTAAAATATTGGGAGTTTGGGGTTTTTTGGTGAATTTTATTAAAAGAGAAAGATCTTTCAAGAAAGGATTTGGAGGGAGAAGCAAAGCACTGAACTCCAGTTTCAGGCCTCTAGCAAGGCACTGTTTGGGGATACTGGCATGCCTATGGTATCCTGGAGGTCAGAAAAGCAATCCGCTGGCTTTAAGTACAGCTTGGTGTAAGGGGCCATGGCAGGAGCGAAACCTTTGCATCTGAATGTGCTAAGTGAAAGGAAGGCATCCAGCATAGTGCTCCCTTTTAACCTGGGGATGCCAGGAGCTGTTGCCCAGCAGGCTCCGTGACCTCCACCCAGGATGAACATCCTGGGCCATGACCCGTACCCACCATGCCATGGTGGGACCTGCAACCCATGTTCTATACGGTCCATCTGTGTACAGCTGAGGAGTACCAGACCTCCAGGTCTCCAAGAGGGTGGCTTATGCCAGAAACTAAGGTTCTTGTGCCAGAAACCAAGTGCTTCCAGGCTGTTGCTRTCTTCAGAGCAATTCACCTGCCTCCAATTTGACTCTTGAGTTGCTAAAGGGAGGGGTAGTCTCCAAGATTTGAGTGAAAAGGTTTTTTGCACACCCTGGAAGGGTGGCTSTAGCCCAGCCCTGACTGTGCTTATCCCTCATTTAATCAGATACTTCCTCCATCTTGCCAYAGGCTTATTCTGTGACCTCCACTCCCTGCAGTTATTGAGTTATTGAGTTATTTCCCTTCTAGGACAGCTACTGCTAGCAGGTGGCATAGGGAGACCTACATGGRAAAAAAGGCTTGTGGCATCCAGCGCTTGAGCAGCAACAAAATACACAGGTGGCCAAGCAGCCCCAGGGCCAGGACAGTGCATGGGAATGGAGACCTGTGACATACAGACCTGTGACTGCAGCCCCACCAACAGGATGGATGTCTCTGCACTATGTCAGCTGGAGCTAATAAGGGGAGGAAGGGATAGAGAAAGAGAGAAGGCTGCTGTTTCCTGAAATCCCCTTTCTCACCCCTCCCTTCCAAGTACATATACTTGTGTGTGTATGCACATGCACACAGACACAGAGAAACACATGCTCTGGTTTCCTCTCTATCCCAGCTCTCTGCATGCCTGTGAGGCTGCACAAGCCMCTTTTGCACATGTGCTGCACTGAGAAAGGACTGCAGCACAGGTTAAGCTAGGGCTTCCCACACGCMTCCTGACACACGAGTGCTTGACCTGCGCTGAGACACATCTTAAGTGCTTTATGGCCATATACTGTGCCCTCACATCCTATGACTCAAGYAGTGAATTTTACCCTGGATGAATTAGGGAGCAGAACTGAGACATCGACTTTATAATCTATTTATATGTATACCCTGGCAACTATTACTCACTGGCATTTCTGCTGGGTCAACACTGGCATAGTGCTGCCAGCAGCCTCCACCTCAAGCCCAGAGGAATATAGACTAGCTCCCTTCAAAACAAGAGGACCCACAGGCTAAAATGCACCTAGCCACTGGGAGCCAGCTGTGCCTGTGGAATAAAGCAGTGCTRGAAGCTCCCTCCTTCACCCATCTARGCTTTGCCATCCCAGTGTCACATACTCCAGAGGGCTAAACTAAACAGAAGAGAAACTCCTCCTCCTCAGGCCACAATAAGATATTTGCACTGGGGTTGACACCAAGGCCTTGCTTGTTATCAAGTCCCTTGGTAAAATTTCTTTGAAGCATCATGGGTTGCCCATGGGCTTACGTGGCTCCTCAGCAGCTCTCCAACTCTGAGTAGTAACACTGAGACTCCTAGCACCCAGAGGTGGGGACCTGCTCTAGCATCAGGGCTCACTCCCCTCATGAGAGAGAAATCTGCGGTCTGGAAAGCTTTGTTCCCTGCTGCAAAGAAGCTGCATTTAAAATGCAGAAGTTTGCTGGAAGAATTCCTTGAACTGGGCAAGGGGATGTACTTAGAGCCATGGGGAAAGAGCAAACAAACAAAATTTGAAACACAAGCTGGGATACACTCTGCAACCTCAAAAGGATCAGTTGTGAGATGGCACGCTCATTCCACACTGGAGAACAGACAGTAATTCAGAAAAGACTGCAAGGAAAACCTCAGGAACAATGCACTACAAACAGAATTACTCTCTACCTTATCTTACGTTCTGTGTCTTATATTTCTTTTTTTCCCACCCCCTATTTCCTCCCAGAGAAATCACAGCACTTGATTAATGATTAGCTTTGGCTGGGTAACACACATGCACCCAAATAACTGGCTGATCCCAGGCTGTCATTCTGTGACAGAGAGCAGGTTTGTGCGGAGTTGTGTCAGTCAATAGGATGCATCCGATTCAAATCAAAAGTGCAAATGCAATTGTGTTTCTGATAACCTAGGCAAGACATGATACGGAATTTATGCCAGATATTGTGCTGGCTGCGTGCAGACAGACAAAATCAGTACCAGTATGAAGCTTGCTGATTAAAAAACCCCAACATCTATCAACACTCATTTTCAGATAAAACGGAGGAGTGATTAATGTTAGATCTCAGCTTTGCATTGTGTCATTGCAGTGGTGTTTGATCTGCTACCAAGATTTTCTAAAGCAGGATTTTCTGTATCATTGAGCAAAGATTTCATGTGGAACTTGATTCAATGCTGAACCAGTACTCTGCAGAACCGCGCATTCAAGACACTGTTAGCAGGACAAATCTATGTTAAACTCCAAGGTAGACTGACTATTTCAGAAAATCTATTACCAACAGCCATGCATGCCAGAGAGGCCCTGATTGCCTCTCAGTTATCTCTTCCATCAATGTGGAGAGAAAAATAAARAGTACTCAAAATATAGTGGGAAAGGAATACCAAAGGAAATGGCATTAAATGCCAGGCAAGGGTACACAAAGAATGAGGGCTGGCTCACAAGAAAACTAAACACCATCTCCTCTTGGAGATGCCGAGGACCTTTGCTGAGGTCCTGTAAGGCTGCACCAGCTAAGGATGTGGCCAAATATCCCCTCTTTCCTAAACGATTTCCCCAGCCTCAGAATCAGCCTTTTGGGGAAAGGGAAAGCACAGGTTCTTCCAAGTCCCCTTTGGCATGTCTTCCTTCCAGGGAGCATCAGCCACATCCTCTGAGCTGATATGTTTACAGATCCTTTTCTTTYAGAGTTATGCACTTCTCCTCAATCTATGTGCTCCTCAGTGTATGCACCCATGCACCCATACCATTGCAACTCAGCTGCTTTGGGAACACATGTGGTACCAGCACAAAGGCAGATGTGGCTAAMGGGATAAAGGACAACTGGAACCTTCTTAGCTCCCTTGGCAAGTGGGGGGAGAGGATGCCTCCAGTAAAATCCATCTAAAGGAATGACTTGGTTGTAATCAGTGAAACATTGCTGCCTGTGACTGAAAGTTCAAAAGGAAGGGATAARTCTAATTTTCATTGAACTTGCTCACAGTTACTGAGGACTTTGCCTCCAGTCCCGTTAAATGAGAAAGTTCTTCCTAGCCGAAATGATCACAACCACAGATACTCTTAATTTTTCTCCACTTTTCTCTTCCTGTTCTTGCTTAAGCTTCTACACTTGTGGAGTTTGGAAGATAATGCAACATCTGACTCTGAAAGGTAGGGAGCAAGTCTAAGCCATAGAGTCAGGGCAGTTTCCTTAGGGTGCTCCAAGAGCCATCAGTTACCCCTGGGTTTCCAGGTTCTTGCCTTTGGGCACCCATGATTACATAAGGAAGTCATCCCTTTTGTATTGTAACRGAGTGTTATGTTCCTAGCAGAGAGCCAGGAAGTTTGTTGCTATTACATTTCCAGAAGTAGTGTCATCTTACCAGTTAGGGATGCTCAGGCAGATAATTCACAGGTTTGAAAGTCTGCTTATATGACATACTCACTAGTGCAGGTCTGAGTATTTTAACAGATCTCTACCTTTTTCCTGCCGAAATCTCTCCTCTTCCCAGTACCTGAACTCACTGAATCAGGAATCTGGGTGTTTAGAAGCCAGAAGAAAGGGGCTGACCAAAACCTACTTACTCAAAGAAGAAAGCTTGTCTGAGAGGCAGAAGCAATTAGCACTTCCTGGCAAAGAATCACATCACTGTTACATACAGAAAATGTTTATTTGGTTCCTGAGACTGAAAATGACAGGGAACACAGCATGCAACTGGAAGAGCTGATGGCTGCAGAGACAGATGGAARTTCTTAAGGACATCTATATGAGATTTTTCTGGAACTTCTAGAAAGCATTCACTTTTTGGTGCCACACATTTCATTCCCAAAGGAAATGGATTTGACTCTGTAGATGGGGTTTTTGGTAGACTCTGGACTAACTTTCAGAGTCAAAGTATAGGGAATTCAGAGACAAAACCCTGCCTCTCCCTGGACAAAGCTAATGGTGATTGGAAGATGCAACATGTCGCCTTCCAGAAATGACAGCCCCTGCCCTTGTCTTCACTCCTTTCTAAGTCAGAGATGCTCTGAGCTGGCTGCCTGACCTGAAGGTCCATCACTTCTGTGCCAGTCCCCTGCCCCATAATTATTTCCAAAGATGTCACAATGTTTATATCAAACTGAAGGAAATGGAAGGGGCTGAACAGGGTGGAGACTGCTATAATGTTAGCTCAGTATGACTGCTAAGTGCTGGTGAGGGGATCTTTCAAGGAGCAAGGTGGTTTCCTTGATGTAAATATATTGTACAGGTAGCTAAACAGAAGCAATGACACAAACATATGCACGATGCAGCCAATACCACCGACCGGAAATAAATATTATCTAGACATACTCCAGAGTGCTAAGCATCATCTYTCCCCAGGCATCTACTTATTTTATCAGTCAGTTTAATAAATTATACCAACTCACTCTATGAACCTCTCAGACATGCTCTCTGCTCTGGACCTGGCTGAGCTGAAAGGGATTGCAGTGCTCTGCCCTTTGCTGGCGATTCAGCCCTGCAACACTGCAGCCAGTGGAACAGGACCAGCCTGAGGCTCCTTCACACCATGGGCAGTATGGAACAYTGGAACCCCAGTGATGAGGGATCAAGGCTTGGTGATGCTTGCAGTGAGAAGGAAAAGAGCATGAGAAAGGAGTGAAGCCAAGACAGAGGGAGAGCCCTGCCCTCTTCCTGCCACCCAAGGATGTGAAGTGGAAGCATGGGCACATGCTGCCCAAAGCATTATTTCCTGCCACCATCCCTTCCTCTTCTTGTCTGCAGTATTTACTGCTCCTCCCCACTCAGCAGCAGCTAGCTTGCCTGTCCAGGACTGTAGTATGGCCAAAGCAAGACATTTTGCTGCCAACATCCTCCTCTCTAGGAACCTGCCAACATTGCCAGTGTTTTGTTACTGGATTGTGTTGCAATGATTTTGGAGACCTGCCATGCAATTCAGCTGACAAATACAGAGATCTGTATCTGAATTCATTACCTTATCTCCCTTTACTTCTGATGGAGAGAATAGGTACTTCTCGWGTGTGCCATGGGTTCATCCTGATTAAATCAGCTGACACTCCCCRGTAAGTGCCTCTTTCTCTTCATCGACTATTGTGAGAGTCTGGATGACTGGCTCAGATGAAGATGTCTGCTCTGTAGACACCTAGGATTCAGTTCATTCGCCCACACATAGGTGTCTAGAATCATCTGAGTTCCTTGGGCTTAGTGTCAGCTGATGCTCCAGATGGACAATCTCCCATAGCTCTTGTATGGAATATGTCAGCCCTGTGCTGATGTCTCGGTAACCCTAGAACAGTTTGAATGGGCTATTTGCCTGTGCTTATACACCAGAATAGAGCCCTCATGACTGACATCTACATCTAGGCGTCTGTATATAAGCTGGGCATCTCACCTAGAGAGCCAGGATGCAACGTATTTGCTCATACAAAAGCCTCTAGAGCCATTCAGGATGCTCAAATATATCCAAGACATCTGCATGGGACTGGCAGGTCTGACACAGGAGGTATGGTAGATCCATGTGCTCCCACAGCAGCCACTGGAAGCCAGGCAGGATATCCTGTGACATCTTAAATAACGCTAGATGCTGATGTACGAGTAACTGAACTAAGGCCTGAGGCAATTCAACCACCCACATCTGGGAGCATTTCAGTACATACAGAAAGAGTCACCCGCCTCCTGTTGGCTGGGCCACTCCATATGGCCCTCTGGCTGTAATGGGAGCTCAGACAGACCACTCACATTTAGATGGTAGGCTGAAGACATCTAAATTTAGACATCTCCATCTGCAAGCTACACCCCATCCCTAAAGTGAGGTGACAGTCATCTTACCCTTCCAGTGTGACAATTGTGTTGTTTGCACTTGCTCACATATATCAGCAATGTTTCTCCACCCTCATCGACACAGCAGGARGGCCATGGGCACCCTTTTTCTGGCTACTACAAGTCAGCAGAACTTGGGTTTCCAGGTCATTTGGGATGTTTTTTAAAAATATTGCCCCATGAGTTATTGTCTTGAAAATACAGAGAGTGTTCGATGACTGACAAGAATTTCTCAGGGATTCTGGAAAATGTCATTGTTAATCTTCTTATCTTTTCTTCTTCTTTTTCCCCAAAAGACTGATATAACTTGACATGTTGCCTTCCATGGGGTTTTGTGTGTCTATGTAATACAGAGAAGTGGATGGTGGTTTGTAACGTGCTCTGACAAGACGCAAATGGGCTGGTGGGTGACCAGTGACCTTTGAAAGGTTCTTGGGCTTTCTTTCTAAACCAGCTGAACCCTGCTGACCTGGTGCTAAACTCCTTTCTTCCTCTCATTTTTCACATCTGCCTCTTTCTTGGCCAGCTCATCAAACCTAGGACTTAGTTTAATGTAAACTCAACTTTAATGTTAAAGATTAGCTTATGGTAAAAAAAAAATGATATGTCTTTTCCTAAGAAGTCTCGGATTTTTATACTCAAATGGAAGTAAGAGGGATATGAGGAATTATTTTAGGACTCAGCATGGCCCATCCTACAGTGATTGGAGGATGACTTTCATTTAGTGAGCCACATGGCCCTGGAGTTCCTTGTATATTTTTAGGAAATCTGCAAAAGAGGACCAAGAAAAGCATATTTATGTGTGTTTCATGATTATCTGCACATGTGACATTCAAAAAAAAATCAGCACCAGGGGCTCACAAACCAGGAAAAAAAATAGATGARATAACTGCTGGTAGCCAGAACTCAGCATGAGATTGTACAGCCACTCTCCCTGTATCGGGAAGGAGTGCATCCTCCATCAGATGAAAGGGCTTTCCAAATTTAGAGGCTGTGGGTAGGGACTTAGTGCTTGGTGTGGGTAGCCCTCTTGCTAACCTCTGTACTCACAATAGCACAATATTCCCCGTGAGCAACATCTGAATAAAACAGATGAAGTCATGAAGGCGTTGAAGGTTCCCCTTGCTTTGGATGAGATTGCACTGATAGGTGTGTCAGGCCACAGGCATGATGTAGAGAAAGGAGGATTTATCATTGCCTTCATTCATTAGCCATTTGGGCCAGCAATTCGGACAAAGTGATCCAGTGCCAGCAAGCAGACAGGACTGTGCCATCAAAGAGCAGGGCAAGGGCAGAACTAGCAACCAGGAAAGGCGAACTGTCTTTTTCAGGAAAGGAACACGGGGTTCTCACTGGCATGGATGTAGCAATGAGAGAGCAGAGAAGACAAGAAATATCCCTACGTATAGATACAACTCCCAGCAAGAACCTCTGCTTTCCTCTACCTCAAGGCTGGGCTCGCAGCCGCTCTCCCTCCAGAATCTGCGGGACAGTTTGCTTCCCAAGACCTCCTCCACTTCTACTTTCCTCAACAAGCAGTTACCTGGCAAAMAAGCATACAGAGACGCAAAGGGCTCAGAGCCAGGAGGGAACATGCTGATATTCATAGCCCCCACCCACAGGTGCCAGGAATCGGACAAAAGAGCACCTTATCAGCCACTCGGCTGAGCCACATTCGTTTCAGTCGCAGGGCTGGGGCAGACAGAGGCTCCATCCCCACCCTGATGCAGTGGTGACTGCCCTGCTGACGTCAGGGGGTCTTACTTCACTTCCTGGCACGGGGACCGTATTTTCATAACAGCATCGGTGAGGCAGTGGAACTGGAATAGGCGTGCTCCGCCACACCTCCCCAGCCCTCCAGCTTTTAAAGCTCTTAAGGAGTGTGAGCTCAGAGCTGCTGCTCCGCCGTGGTGACAAGAGCAGAGGTGACTGTGTTACTGGAGCACTGGGAATTTGCCTCTTCCAGCCACAGCCTCCTTGGGACTGCAGGCTCCGGGCAGGACCCAGGAAGGTAATTCCAGGAACTGTCTTACAGGATCCAGGATGGATCAACATCATCTAGCTGGTGTGGGATGGGCATGCAGGACTGTGGCTCCAAGAGTGGGGAGACCAGGGGGCATGGGGCATAATGGTAAATCCAGAGACTGCCTCCCACCCTCAGTTATAACTTGGGACTGCCAGCTGGATGCTGGGGAGTTACGACAAGCCCTCCTGGGGAAATGATTTGAAATTTGTGTCTGGTCTGGCATATTTTATGTATGACCAGTGAGAAAGGAAGCTCAGACCAGAGTGAAAAGACTCAGCACTACTGCCAGAACCATGCTTTGGGGTAAGCTGTAAAGCAGACCCAGTGGACCAGAAGGTAGTGAAGTTACCGCAGCACAAGCTGCCTTCCAGTGGCTACAGAGCACCTTGGAAATCCTAAATACTGGTGTAGGTATTAGATGGGTAGACTCACCTTCTAGGAAGCATCACTCAGCAAGGAGACAGGGCACAGATTCTTCTTGCCTAGTAGCACATCCACCCTAGGAAAAAAGGGAAATGGAGTAAAAAACGAAACAGATGACCCAYCGCGCCAAGATAATGACGTTCTTTCTACCCTGTTTGTTCCAAGCCTTGTGACGGCTGCTCATGTGGCAAGTTTCACTTGTGGTAAGCACCCGTCAGGACTTAATGCTAGGGGTGCATTCCRTGCCAGCCTGGGGTCTCATGATTGCTCTCCTGGCTCTCCAGCTGCCCGTATAGTGGGCACAAGTCTGTAYCTGCCAGAGATTGTGAATGATTAAACTAATCTGATAACAGTAACTTTCTGTGGATAGAAGTGTAGCATTTGCTCTCTGGATTTTCAGAGACTCATTATTATTCATTACTCACATATGTCCAGATAACTCTCAGCTGTTTGTGCAACTGATCGTAAGTCCTCAAAATTTTGTGAATAGTTATTCATCAAAACTCCCCTGAGCATTATTCACTGATTCCATTCTCTCTACGAGATTCCAGAATACCTGTATATCTGCATACTTTGCACTTTATGGCAAGCAATTTTTTGAAGGGCTCCACATCTCCTTTACCACACTAAGGCTACCAGCTGAAGATACACTGCACCATTCACAAGCAGGTCACATCAAGTCATGTGTGGGGCTGAGTGTAAGTTAGTGATATTTCCCTCCTTCTTTCCTCATCCCTTGATTAGGTCATTTACCGTTTATTGAAGATTCAGTCTCCCCTCCCTAAAATCTGTGGTAAGGGTTTCAGAACTAGCTTCCTAATCACAGTACATTGTTCTGGAAGGGGAAAAGTCAAGGTAAATGGCATACAGAAAAACAAAAATTGGATTTTGCAAAATTAGCTGATTTTCTTTATGTGCTAAAAAAAAATCTTTGTTTTTCCTATGCAAGTCATAATTGGCCAGATTTTTCCCATTTTTCCATATCTATATTATATCTAAGCTCCTATTCTGATAGATTGTAGAAATCTAAGTTTCACTAGCATTTCTGACACCAAGAAACCAGAACCTAGCCCCTAGAAACCCTCTAAAATTGCTCAGTGTCTGCACAATGGGCCATAAAATGCCCAGTATCCCCATGCAGTGACTTCTGCATATGCTTCAAGCACCAGAGGAAGCAGACAACTTAATTCCTCTTGGTGAAGGACAAATCTCAGCTAAACAGTCCTTTTACCCCCTGGCAAGATAGGCTCAGACCAGGCTTACTCAGACAACACTGGACTCCTTGTGACAAGACAGCAGGGGCATGCAAGGTGTGTTAGAGRCCTTGTCCTTCCTTGACTGATAGATGGCAGCTCCTCAAGCAGTAATTTACTGTTTATTTCTCACACAATGCCAGCACTAGCTATGACATCTTTCAGGTCTCCAACCACCTCACGGTAATAGTTTTGGGAGAGGACTGAGATCTTTGAGATAGTTCTTATTGTTGTGCTATCTTGAAGAAAGAGAAATATGAGTTTGAGGCTTATGGTTGGTGGCCTATATCTATTATTTAATTTAGGGTGAGCAGATCTGTGCTGGAGGCATCCAAGATAATTATTTGCAAGTTAAAGGCAGTTAAAGTTTCCTTTCACTCTTACCCATAAACCAAAGCCAAGAGCGTTTCAGAGACAGCAACAGAGAGAAATGAAGAAAAGAGCTTCCTGTTCCCTCTTGCTCATCTCTGAATCTCACTAGTACAAGGTACCAACATTGTTTGAGTATGTCAAAAGAGCTTAAACAGTCTTATGATTAGCGTCTGCTTTTGTATCACCTGGGACAAAAGCGACACGACAGCTCAGTCTCTGTGCTTCAGGGCACCAAGGTAACACCTGCGAAAGAGCCTCACCTTCTGCCTCGCCCCACACTCCTCAACATTGCAGAATCGAGGGACCGTGCGAAGGACTTATAAGGTGAATCACTGCCTGCCAAGGGGCCTGGCTTGCCCCTGCAAGGGAGCCCACACCAAACAAGGAGGCAGCTCTGCTCCCATAGTCCCCCTGTCCTTACCACTCTGGTCTACTGGCCCACTGAAGAGGGAGTGGACATCTGTCTTTCCCCTCCTGCAGCTGCAGTGCTCAGCTGATTGATACAACAGTGTGTGTTCTTCTTCTTCTGCAGCTTTTGGGAAACATATCCCTAGGAGCTCACTTGAGAAGGTGCAAAGATGGAGACACCACCTCCCCGAGGCTGTGGCAGCATCAATAYCGACTATTACCTGCTCTGTGACATGGAGCAGGTCTGGGGCATTGTCCTGGAATCACTGGCTGCAGCTGGAGTTGTCATCACCATTTTCCTCATCTGCTCACTCTTCTTCCTCATCTGTAAAGTCCAAGACAACAGCAAGCGGCACATGATCTCCATCTATTTCTTCTTTCTCTTAGGCACGCTCGGCATTTTTGGTCTTACTTTTGCCTTCATCATTAAACTCAATGACAGTACTCGCCCCACGCGCTTCTTCCTATTTGGAGTCCTCTTCGCTCTCTGCTTCTCCTGTCTCCTCACCCATGCCTGCAACCTCAACAAACTAGTGAAAGGAAGAAAGCCCTTCTCCTGGCTGGTGTTGCTGCTCCTCATTGTTGCCTTTGCTCTGGTGCAAGTTGTGATCAGCATTGAGTACCTAGTCACTATGCTAGTAAACCAGAGAGATATATTTCTGAATATGCCTGCAGAGAAGACCAACCAGGACTTTGTCATGCTTCTGATCTATGTGCTCTTCTTGATGGCTCTGACTTTCCTGGCTTCCATATTCACATTCTGTGGGTCATTTAAAAGCTGGAAGAGGCACGGGGCACACATCTTTGTCACTGTCCTATTCTCCATTGCCATCTGGGTGGTGTGGATCACTATGCTCATAAGAGGCAACAGAATTTTAAACAGACCTAGCTGGGATGATCCTGTTGTGGCCATTGCTTTGGTGTCCAATGGATGGATCTTCCTGATAATGTACATTGTCCCTGAAATTTGTTTCCTCACTGCCCCTCTGAAGCTGGAAGACTACCCTGCAGAAAGTGATTTCTGCCATCCCAGACTGATAAAGCAGACCTCTGGAATAGACAATCATGCCTACACCCAAGATGAAATTCTGCAAGGTATGATGAAGGGGTAGGAGGGCTACAAGAAAAGATTTGAAGATGAGGAACAATTTAGAAATAGGAAAAGGAAATGTTTCAGCATGATGAAGAAATGCAAGTGAATAGGAATTCCCCAATGAAAGAGGAAAAGAGTAAGAACCAAGGCAAAGGCAAAAAACGTAAATGTGTGTGATGAAGGAGTGAGTAAGAGATTTACTGAGTGTCAGGGCAGAGATAGAGTTCTTTGATTCTATGTCTGGAAAATCTGGATACAAATTCAGGAGAGTTTTTTTGTTTGTCTTTTTCCAGTGTTTCAACACTTGAAACTCTCCAGATTATACCTTGGAGATTATTTCTTCCAGTTATGAACTAGTTTCCATTATCCATTTAAAAATAAACCCATCACTCAAAAAGGAGTCAGGAGGACTTACTTTTCTGTATGAGTCTCATTCCTACTTTGAGAAGGCAAAATGGTTTTCCTATTGAGGCTTCCCAAGACTATGGTTGGGAGGTGGGGCTGCACTCCCTGCGAATCTGCACATTTGTACCCTGGAATCAGACCTCCAGATTTCTAAAAGAATAGCAGAGAAAAGATGTGGGAACACCGCAGAGGGGGTCTTGTGATGGAAGTGGGAGGGATTTGGCCATAAATAGGAATATAATTGGGAGACAATAAGAGATGGTCTGCAGTCCAAGGCCACTTGTACTACTTTTTACAATACTATTCATTCCTGCTTTCATAAGGAAATATTTAGTAAGAAAGTCACCTGTGGATTTCAACCTATAGCTKACTATAGGTTGCATAGTTTTTAGTCAATCTAAAAGCAGCTGCTAATACAGCTGCAGGCCTTTTGAGTCTCCTGTGACATGATGTTTCCATGCTACCATATAACACTAACTCACTAACTTTTTCTCCATCTTGTTTCATACCTCAGGAGGCAAAGGAGACCCCAGCGACTCCCCGTACTCYCCTCAATTTCAGATGAAGGTAAATCCACACTCCTCTTCATCTGTTTTACAGGATATAGGCTATTCTTCAGGGGTTGACTAGAAAGGAAGGAATAGGGTCAAAGCTAGATGGGCCTAAATAAGACTCTGTGGAGGGTGCTGGGGCCCACAGAAAAATATAAGACTGTAGTTTTAAGTATTTTTGTACATAACATCACACAACAAATCCTCTCTCTGAGTGCATTTCCTGCAGTGGACTGTGCTCCCTTCCCCAGACCATGCCCTGCCTGCATTCCCATCAACAGTTGCTACAAATTGCAGTGCAGATCCAGAGCGAGTGGGGTACATTCACCAGTCCTGCTTCAGATCACAGCCTGACTAGGTCTAGTAGCTCATGCCATGTATCCACACATTCTCTGAAGACATCATCTCCATTACTGGCTTGTTCTACCAGGATCCTCTTCCACAGCTCCATCAATCACATTCTTGGGAAACCTACAGTTCTGTTTCTCTCCCTCGTTTTTTCTTAATCTTATTTTATTACTTTTCTCCAATTTTGAAAGGTGAAAACATTTTTGCTTCTTTTTCAGGCCATTGAACCCCAGAATGATTTTACCATCCCTCGGCCTAAGGCCAGGACCAGCCCTTACCATGACTACACTGGTGCGAAAGGTCCCATGTAGTCACTCTTTGGGGAGCAAAGAGACAAAGCGCCTGTCAGCAGGGGCTTGGGGAATCAAACCACATGGTGACAAGTGTCTCGATCCTGCAGAAGAGAGGCAGATGCAGCCCCTACACTGTTGATGCTGATGAAAAGGGGAGGCGTCCTCTTCTCCCAYTCTTCCCAACCCCAGCTCTCCATAGGCACATTGGTAGCTCCCTTATTCCTGGATTTCCAGACACTGTGGGCAATCTTGTCCCTGCTCACCCAGTTTCCCTGTGGGATGGAGTTCATCTCTTCTGATATGGGAATGCCCCAGAAAGAGCCTGGCCTGGCCTATTTTCAGCAGGAATGCTGCAGGACTAGAGCAGCAGGAAGATTGCGTGAGCAGTGACCTGCTCTGCCCCAGCCAGGATGCAGCTTCGATCAGCCCACACAGCTGCTGCTGTGCTCACGCCTGACTGCAGAGCGGGAAGGAGCAGGAGCATCAGCCCTACACATCCCATCTCAGAATCACAGAATTGGTAAGGTTGGAAGAGACCTCTGGAGAKCATCTAGTCCAACCTCCCTGCTCAAGCAGGGTCACCTGGAGCATGTTAGACAAGGYTGTATCCAGGCGGGTCTCTCCACAGAAGGAGACCGGCCAACCTGCGAGCACATCTCCTGCCCACCTGTGAGCACATCTCAGGTACTAGCAAGGATGCCCATGATCCTGCCAAGTGAAGATGTCTAATTCTCTTGCCTCTAATTCTCAACCCTGCCTTGCTCTCCTCCAGAACTCAGTAGGAGAGAGAGGGAAAAATATTCCTTTTTTCTTCTTTGTTTTCACTTCCAGAYGCTTCCTCATTTAAATCCGGCAGCTAGAGAACACAATGGAGAGGAGGAAGAAAATTTAAAGACACAAAAACCTCTACAGCTATTTCCCATGACCCATTTTCCTTCATTTGCTCTCTAGCATCAGCCTCCCTCCTAACTGACTCCCAGATGCTAGCCGCCCCCCCCACACACGCCCCTGAAGGTGCCTGCCATACCCCACAAACACTCCTCCCTGCCTCCTCCAACCTCCGGCTGTGCATCCCTACAGACAAAACTTCTCTCATGCAGCTACTTGCAATACTCAAGTGGGATCTAATCCTGTGTGCCTTTGAGCTCTGGCTCTTCCCAAACATTTTGGTGGCATTAACTCAAACATTTCCCAAATATCCAGGCTATGGAAGGCGGACACCCTCCTTCCCAGGAATGAGTTAGCATGCATGTGTGCATGCGTGCATGTGTGTGTGTATATGTGTCGTGTGGACTGCACCCTGGCTATGAGCAATGAGTCTGCAGAGTTGAATCATTCTGTAGTCTGCTCTGCGTTTGGTAAATAGCTTTCCGTGATACTCTATATATAAATACACAGAACTATCCACATGGGTGCATATGGCACATTGGTAACTGTCACAGATATATATTTATTTAGTACTTTGTATATGGCATATTTAATTAAAATTATAAAAGGAACAGCTGACTAATGGAGACTCGTGTTCTTCCTTGGGAACTTGAATCTTCTAATTGTTGGTGGGGTGAGGGGATTTATCAGCCACAACCCTCCATGGATCAGAGTGAGTGATCTGGGAGGTTGCAGTGTGTTGGGGGGGGGCAAACTGGAAAGCAATAATGGATYCTTCTGAGCTGTCACTGTGGACCAGAGATCAGCTCCTGGAAGATGGAGCATATGTGGCTGCAGAAGAGAGTAACTTCTCCATGCTAYTTTTCCTGAATAGGGAAAACTGTTCCAGTTACTGTTTAAAAAAAAATGAGGTACTCTAAACCCAGGCCACACCAAAAAAATGCAGGGAAGGGTGTGATCTTTTCAATATGGTATATGCCTGTGTCTGCTAGGGTCTGTATTCCTGTATTTATTTGCTTGTATCTTGCTGGGCACTTGCATACTCAAGAACAGTAAAGAAGCTCATATGAATTTAATTTGGCTTGTAAAAACATAGCCTTCTCATGCTCCAAGCATATGTAATATTTCATTTGAAAGTAGACACAATATTAAAACAAAATAATAAAATAAATTCCTGCTGATATGAGGCTATAATCTCCTATTTTACAGAGACTTCCATGCCCATTAATTTTTGCATGGTATGGCATGTTCCCATATATCCATATACTCCTGGCAAGCAAAGCCCCTTYCTCAAGCACAGCATTTGGTCTATAATATGCCAGACCTCGGTCTTCTCCAACATCAGATTTCACTGCCTCCAAAACTGTTAAGCTGCCAGCACTGCAACCTTGGTAGAAGCTTGCTGCCACCTGAGTAAGAGAAATAAAACTACAGGGTATGTTTTCCACCTGTATGGATGCCAGAAGCTTATCATTTCCTTAACCGATTGATACAGAAGGAAAGTGCTTCCCAGAGGCACCTTGGCCTCAGAGGCAGCAGAGCTGGAAGGGATGAGGAATATGACATGCATTCCCATCTATGCACAGCACAGTGATTTATGTGAGTAATTGATTCTTAATGTGAATGCTGCTTGGCTGAGAGTGAAATTCTCCTTCCCCATACCACAGATTTAAAGTAATTTTCTAAACTACTGTAATGAAACAAATACTCATCTGTACAGAGTTGTTATTTTGCACTTCTTCAATTTTAAGGTAGCTTTGGTGAGGGCTGATTTAACTGCCAAATTAAATACAGATTTTCRTGGAATGCAGTGCTGGCTGGCTGGTAAGGGGTGGTGCTGTTCTTTCAAGCTGTGTGAGTAGCCTGCAGGTTTCTTACCCCTCAGGAAAGACTTTTGGAAAAGCAGCAGTTTCCTGTTCCCTTATAACAGTATGCTTAACCCAACACAGAGTGCTACTTAATCACACACATATCTCAAGGGAAATCCTAAACTGGTGCAGCCACACCTGAAAGAAACAAGTGAGTGGAGGGAGCAGGGRGGTTGGCTGATTTTTCTTATTGTTTTTTCTTCATATCTGCTCCTCAGTGGAAGGCCAGTATACCCAGCAAGGCCTCTGTCCTTCCTCTCTCCTGAAAACTGCTCCTTTGATGGTAGGGCTGGCTACAAGTCCACTGTCTGCAGGGTCTTCTTGTTCCTCATCCCACCTCTTCTTGTGCAAGGAGCTCAGGGTTGTCCATGGGGGCAGAAAAGCATACGCTCAGGAGAAGAGACTGCACAGAGCACACTGGGGTGATAAAATCAGCCAGGATTATTAGGAGCTGGGATAAACTCAGCCTGACTCCGGGCCAGAGATGCTGCCACAGGAGTGGAGCATGGAGGAACAGGGTCACCAATGGGAGCATGAGCAGGACCTTCATGCTTGCAGGTGTGTTCACTGTGGGCCTGCCAGGGCTGTGGGGCTGGTGGGCTCAGCAGACACTTGAGTGGATGGTGCAGAAAGTCCCTGGGCCACAGTGAAAGGCCTGGAACCCTKAACGGTTCACAGGGCAGTGGCCTGGCATAGGGGAGGACCTATCTGGATTCCCTGAGGTGTTTGTGAGTATGCAAAGCTCCCACACCTGCCAACATGGCCTTGGACAAAGAAAGCAAGTGCTGGTCTCCTGGAGTGGAAGAAGGCAGCTGTGTGGGCCAAGAAAACCATGATGCTTTGTACACTCAAGAAAAAGTAAGTCTGGGACTCTGATGCAACACTGCATCCCGATGCTTCTCCCCAGGGAGGGAGTAGCAGCTGCTGGGCAGTGGTCAGGGACTAACAGCTCAGGGAGGGTAGTGCGGTGCAGAGCATCCCTCTTTCTCTATACACTGACCTTCTGCTACACATTTCCAGCACCCACCTCCACTCTTCAAAAATAAATAAATGTATTCAGAGTGGCTAGCAAAGGGGACAGCCCTGCTGGGAATGAAACTAGGCCATGATCTGGGGTGAAGACACCCAGAGAAATAGGAGATATAGGCTAATAAGGACACCAATGTCTGTCCTATCACGTTAGATCACTAATAGAGGTAGCTGAAGAGCAGAACTGCCTCCTGTTTTCCCGGCCCTGACACAGGCAAAGAGGACAGCTGGAAGCTGGCTCTTTCAGCCACCCCAGGTGGCTGCATCTGGGAAGAACATCAGAGGGGACCAGCACCCCAAGGAGCATCATCAGAGAATTAGAGGCCCCCCACTTTTTCACCCAGCCAGACCAGCTGCTTAGCTTGACGCTGGTCTCTCCTGACACACACACTCRCCAGGGAGGGACTGACTTTGCAGAGCCTTAAAGACAAGCAAGAGCCCTRAAAGCTGCCAGCCCATAGGTTACACAGGGTTTGCCTCTTGCTTTGTTCTGCCYTGAGCCCCCTTCATCTCCCATATTTTAGCTTGCAGAAAGGTGTGGTTCTGAGAAGCCACAGAGCTCCTCCTCATTTTCAGGTCTTTCCTGAATTTTAGTGGATTTAATAGGATCACAGAATCACAGAAAGGTTTCAGTCAGATGGGATCCCTATGGGTCTCTAGTCCAGCCTCCGATCCAAGTAAGACTCACTTCAAGACCAGATGAGGCTACTCAGGGCCTTGTTCAGGCTAGTAAAACTATCTCCAAGGTTATAGATCCCACAGCCTCTTTGGGTGCTGTGCCAGTGTCTGACCACTCTCATTGTGATTTTTTCCTTGTATCTAATCAAAATTTCCCTTATGGCAACTTGTGTCTGTTACTGCTTGTGCTGTGCACCTCTGGCAAAATCCTCTCAAAATCCTCATCCTCTTGATAACCTCTATTAATCAACAACGGCAATGAGTAGTCTTTCTTCTCCAAGGCCGAGCATGTCCTTAAGTCCTCCTGGTGATGTGCTCTGGCACCATCTTAGTTTCCATCCCCGTTGGACTCGTTCTACTTGATCAATTTTTTTTTTTTTTTTTTTTTTTTTTTTTTTTTTTTGCAGTGGGAGGCTGAAACTGGCCATACTATTCCAGATATGGCCTCACACATGCTAAATAAAGGGGAATAACCACTTCCCTCACCTTGCTGGCTACACTCTTACTCATACCGCCTGGTATGTGGTTGGCCTTCATTGCCACAAGGGTGCACCATTCAGCAAAGCCTTCTTCAGGTTCATGTCCTCAGGACCATTTTTTTCCCTGGACAAGCTTGTGTGCTTATAAATAGGAGGAGGGACTGAACAGTCCTGTAGGTCTATCTTTAAGGTAATTGCATAGGAGTCAGAAATGGTACTTAAGGCTACTTAAGAGGGGCATGTGGCCTAGCCCAGAACCAAGGTCCCTTAGGTGTGATCATCTCCCTCCCTTAAAGTCAACATGCTATCATGCCTGCAGGAGGTTTCTAAGGAAACTGCTGTTTGCTTTGCTTTCACTATGGTGATGAGTAAAGAGCACTGTGCTGCRTTACAAGGAGTGCTCACTCCTTCGCAGTTCCATTTTCTTTGCAAGGCTTTCTGAGCYGCTGCACGCCTCTGACTG
The DNA here is from genome assembly GCF_003343005.1 of Rhea americana. Taxonomy (NCBI): domain Eukaryota; kingdom Metazoa; phylum Chordata; class Aves; order Rheiformes; family Rheidae; genus Rhea; species Rhea americana. Next base: position 73,882 of record NW_028186403.1, read on the forward strand.
AGGAGAGGCAGCGGCACAGGGCAAGAGCTGCTGTCGCAGCAGGCTGAGGTAGGCCTTGTCCAGAGGCACAAGCATGTCTCTGGAGTCAGCCAGGGCCCTGCCTAGCTGAGGAGTTTATCTGATCAGACCACTAACAAGTGCATTTTAGGCGAAAGCAAAAGCCGTGGCTTGCAAAATGGACACCTGGTTCTCTCATGAATTAAAATGCTGGTGGCAAGAGTGTGAAGAGGGACTGGCAACACTGTGCAGACAGAGACCCGAATACCATCCCTGACTCCAGTGCTGCTCCTCATCCTGTGCTGGAGGAAACCACAGTTTCCTGGTGCCATCACACGGAGCGTGCCCATGCTTGAACCTCAGAGATCCGGCTCCTGGGCGCGAAGCCCCCCCATTTCCCGTGCCTGCGAGGCGCCCGCCCTGGCCCCGAAGCAACCATCGAGGGGCGGCGAGGCCGCGGCGCCCTGCTGCTCCGGAAGCGCCCGCCGGGTGGCGCCGTTGCTCCGCGCTGCGCGTCGGGGTGCGGCGTCCCCCCCCCGCCTTCCGCGGGCAGCGGCCGCCCCCGCGCAGCGCGGAGCGGAACGGCGGGGGGCTCCGGCCCGGCCCGGTGTCGCCCGGGTGTTTTWCTGGGGGGCGCCCAGCACCTGGTTTGTCGCCGCTTGGCTCCTTTGGAGAGGCCGCCCCGGGGTCTTCTGCCTTTCGGGGAAGGAGTGCGCCAAACAGGCGAAACTTCCTGCCCCTAAGACAAGCAAAGGCTTTTAGATTTCCTTTGTGTCACATCAAAACCAACATGCTATATGCCTTGTCTAATTAGGAGGATTAAAAAAAAAAAAAAGAAAAAGATCCTCTCATGAGATAGTTAGAACATCTCATTAAAATTTTAATACTAAAGCTGTAAAAAAGTGATTTCATGGCCTTTCAGTGAACTTTGGTAAAATTTGCAATTTTGTTCCCATGAAATGATTTAATTCATTTGACTCAGCATTTTCTAATAAAAARCCTTAAACTTTCCAGCCTAAAAAAGAAGCTCTTCCACTATGACATTCACCTGGTTTAAAAAGCAACACGGAAGGCCTGTCTGTGAACTCGTTTTAGTTTAGACACTGTTTTGTTTGATTTTGACAAGCCTCTTCCTAACTGACAGCACTTCAACTGCTGGAGAGAAATGACTGCCCAGAGAGCTTTTTGCATGGATGTGATGAGGTGAGAAAGGAGGCTCATCTATTCCCCAAACCCTGTGCCACAGTCTCAGTGTTTCTAAAGGCCGTGAGAGACAGGTAGCTGATGGGGCTAGGGCAGCGAGCAGGCAGGCAGGCCTGCTGCCAGCAGCCCTGCTGTCTGTGCAGCAGACTCCACTCCTCATCCCACACAGCCTCCCAGCCAGAGGCTGCTGAGCTTTTGGTCCTGTCTGGGTCGGACTGCCTGGGTCAGCAGGAGAAGAAATCTGCAGCCATGGAGCAGTGACGGTTGACAGTGGTGTGGACAAGGCAATGTTGTTACACAAAGAAATGGCACATAGATAACACTGCGATGTAGCTGACTGCTCTCAAGAGCTCCAGCGAGCTGCCCATGTCCCTTTTTCCCTCTCCCCATAACCACTGGCACCAGTGCAAGGCAAGGCTGTGATATGGTCCTTCTTTTTTACATCCAGACCTCTGGGTGTCAKATGGCAAAAGATTCGTGTGAGGTGAGATCTTGGCAGGGCCAGAATTGAACACTCAGTTTGTTAGCATAGGATCCCTCACARACAGACATTAGTGACTTCTGCAAGGGTGTATGTGCTGGTTTGAAGGGAAAATGGCTTAAAAGTGTACGGGCTCATGTACTCGACTCCTTCTGAGTGGTCTAGGGGGAAGCTGAAGGGAYAGCATTTTTCCAACATGGCAGACCYSTTCAGGGGGTTTTAGCAACATTGTAAATATTGAGTTGTGATATGGACAGGTGCTGGGCCAGGGTAAGCTCAGGCACATGTGATCACGTCTACTCCAGAGCGTAGTCTCAACCTGCAGCACAAGCAGCTCTTCTGCTGCCACTGTCCAGAGAGATGGCTAGTCTGRACTGGAGAGTGGTCCCACTCCAGCCACAAACTGGAAAATTTCTTTGCTGAGATATTTTCTCTTCTCATACATCTCTCAMCATGCAGTAGTGAGTGGGGAAAAGGCCAGCTCCACATCTGGACCTCTCTTGGCAGCACCAGTCCCAGAGTTTATTTGTARCAGCCATGAAGCAAGCACATGACTTTGATATATACAATCATCTGTGCTGCTTTTAAATAGTCTGAGGTACATTTTCAATCTGGGCAACACAGAGCTGGACCCAAGAGGTGGATCTGAAAGACAAGATTTCAGCCAGGAAAGAAGGACACTATTGGAGGAGGACCAGAAAGGGACAGGATATTTCAGTTGCTGAGCCACAACTGCACACTCCATGTTAACTTCCTGGGACAAAGAAAAGCACTTTTCAGTCACTTAAAGAGTGCTCAGCACTTGTTCAGTGCTGGCCTGCTCTGCTGCAGCAGCTGAATAAGTCATTTAACCTCCCCTAGTCTCTATTTCAGATGAGTCTGACTCAAGAATGGCAGTGGGGAACATTTCCTCTGTCTTTTACTGCTTAGACTGCAAATTCTCCAAAGCATAGACTGTTGCTAGGCTCTTACAAGAAGTGTGGGGGCTGTTATAAGACTTCTTCAAATGAGCTAGGCTCCTGCTGTCCTGRCACTCACCTGCACGGCCCTCGCAGTGCCTYGCTGCTGGAGTTACCCCTCCCTGCTGCCCCTGCTACTYGTCTTAGAAGGAAATTAGCTCCACRGCCCAACTATACTTTAATACATTAACTGAAAGACAAGACAAACCCTGCCCTGTGTGAGGAGCTTACAGCTGGAATATCCTCAGTTTTATCACATCAGGCTGCTGCTCTATGGTCTTCAGTATCAGACAGGGACCCTGCAGGATACTCGCGCCATTGATTTAATCTAGAGTCAGTGTGGACATCTGCTCCCATTTCTGCTGAGTTACCTAGAATATGTAACGGTAGCTTATGAAACATTTTTAACCTGTTTAAAGTCTTAGAATGAGTTCAYACCAGACCAGTGCTTTGTATCTTGTGGCTCTTGCACTTTCAATCCAACAGGAGGAGTCCTAAAGCCAAATTTACCATGCAGCCAACTGTGGCTCTAGCTACAAGCAATTCTTTCCAAATCTTGGAAAAAAATAGGGTGGGAGGAGGGAGAAGGCCTTCTCTCTGCAAGTTTCATTATGCATCTGCCTGTTTTGAATATCATTTGTCTTTATTGTCTGGCTATAATCTCCAGAACTGGAAGAAACTTTCTCTACACTGAATGAATGGGAAAATGCTGAAAGAAGCTGTATGCTCCTTTAAAAGATCCCAAAGAGATCCCTCTCTCATGATTTTTCATTCACTGTGCATTCTTCAAACGTAATCAGTTCTGGGAGCCTGTTCTGCCTCCGACTGTGCATACAATGCTCACGCTGAAGTCAATGGAAGCATTATGATACATTTGAAGAGAGAATCTGGGACAAAAAATCTAGCTCTTGCTGGTAAATCAATGACAGAAGTTTCCTTGGCTTTGGTTGTCGCCTTAAAAGCATCTATGTATCTAAGGCTGGAAAGAATCTTTTTATGGGTATATGTGTCTTAGCAACATCCTAAGAAATAAAAATATTAACTTTGATTACATTTTACACAAGGAGTTTGGAAACATTCTCTTGGCCCCCTCCTTAGCAGCTATGTTTGCCCCCATTGCCTCAAACCCTGTTCTGTTTGAGGGAGGAGGGATCATTTGCAAAGATGTATTTTGATGGGATCATCATAATACATATAGAAAAGGTGCTGGATTTGAATTTGTATTAGCAACCTCAGAACTGGCAYTTAGTAGTTCTTCAATTGTATTTTTGATCTGGCTATTGTATTGCTAAGACTCCTCCATGATATCTTTTATGTGCTTATCCTTCCCATGTACACATGGCCTGGGTCTACGCTTAGCTCATGRCTCACTGTTACTCTGGCAGTGGTGGAGAGCAGTCCCAACCAACAAATAAACGGTCTGACTTGGGACCGGGGCTAATGACAGCTCTGAGTTTCTGATTTCTTCTTCATTTTCAACAACTTCATTAGCTGTTGTCATTAAACAAAGAAAGATCCTGGCCCTGAAATTTTCTTCAAGCTCTTTGTATAGGTAAAGAAGTGACGGAGTCCAGTGGGGTGACAGGGAGCCAGGTAGGGYGAGCATGTGTCCCTGCTTCTGTCACCCCTCCAAAGTCTGGGTAGCACAGGTYCCAAGGGACTTCAGTCATCTTCCGCAGTCCCTTAGGGTATGGCGCCTGCTTCTAAACCGCTCTGCACCATGACTCCAGACACTACTGCAGCAGAAAAACATGGGTCCTTTTCACACTGCTATCCTTATGAACCCCCTTACACGCAGAGAACTGAATACCTTCTTGCATAACAAGCTTTGCCATCTGTTAACACAACCTGTGCCCCAGAAAAGCTCTCGCTGTGTAGTAGGCAGAGAGAGAGGACTAATCAGGCATGGGACAGCTGTGCTGGTGGGCAGCATCCTTATGCAGAAAGGATACTACCATCAAGGGGACATCAGTTGGTTTTAGGCCTCCTTCCTCCAGAAGGATGCCCTTTCAGTTGGCACTGTTCTTTTGCTGGAGTGTGACTGGGCATAGGAAGAAAATTGAAGGGCCGAGATGCTGGGGAGCTGAGGGCAGCAAGTGCTTTCGCAAAGTGTRACAAGGAGATGTTCGGGTTAGGCCTCCACATCCGGATGGGCCTATTCTCCCTGACAATGACTGAATCACAGGCCAAACATGGAAATCAGRCTTCAGCCCACGCTAACAGCTGGACTGCAAGCTCTCTGTGGACTCTCTGCCCCAGTCCTGATGACTAGCTCTGTCCTCTCCTGCTAGCTAGATGAAGCAAGCATGGGTCTGCCAGAAAAAGCTGCATGCATRCCACTTCTGCTGTGTAAAACCAGCCAGCAGCTGCTTGCTGCAGGGATTTTGTAAGAAGAAGAAAACTGTGGGTTGGAGGCCCTTGGTCAAGGCTGTCTCTAGCTGCAGCTCTGCCTGGGAGACACTCCTGTCGCCTGTTCTGTGGGCTGGCTCAGCTCAGCAGCCCTGAACAGAGACTGGGGACGGGAGTATCTCCAGGCAGGCAACACAATCTCCTCCAGGCTGACACAGGAGTGTCTCGGCAAAGCAGGACAGCTGAGATGCAGCTCCTCAGATACCCCAATCACCCACCCTCCCACAGCATCATGGCCTCCTGCTCAGTCTCCAGCTGGTATCCTGGCCAGGGGGAAGAGAAAGTGAGGTGAGACATGTATCTGTCACCTCGTCCTGACAGTGCGCATTCAACCTGTGCAGCTTTYTCTGAGCATTTGTTGCACTGACTTTCCTGGCTCAGCTCTATCCATCCCTGCAGGTAATTTCCCAAGTGCACTGTGAACTCTCTGTGCTTCCTAAAGGKCTGTAGAATTAGGGCACTATTTACTTTTAGCTAAGAATGGGCATTGAATGGCATGAAAGAAATACATTCCACAGCTCCATCACTATCTGGGACCAAAATAACAGATAAAAGAAGAAAATCAGTGGGAGTTATCATTATGTAGAGTTGCCATGGAAATAGCATGAGAGAACTTGGAGAAGAGCTAGCACACCATGCTTCCAGGAGGGCACAGATCCCCTGCTGGGATCACTCCCTTTTTGTCACATTAAGARGCTATATTTCCTGCAAGAGGTGGGAAAACATAAAACTGTAGTTCTAACATTTTTTATAACCATTGATTGACATCTCTGGTCAAGACCACACTCATCCTTTAAGAAGGAGAAATGTGAATATTAGAGCTATTGGAAAGTTTTCCTGGAAACCATTTGATGATTTCAGTAAGATGGTAAGAGGGATGTACATATTCCCAGAAAATATTTATTGACCTTTTGAAATCATCTGAGAAAACTGAAACAAAAAAGTACTATTTTAAGTCCTTTTATCAAAGGTTGCACTGACACCACCAAAGCAATGCTTGCATTGAGGTCAGCATACCTGGACTCGGTGTTTGTTCCTGCTGCCTTTTCCCAGCAYACTGGTCCACCATCCTATGACAACTGTGGAAGATGCAGCACTGATACAGCTATGTGCACACGGGGGAGGTCTCCTTGATAACTACTTTTCTAATTGTTATAGAAAATTTTTACAGTTGTCTAAGGTGTTACAAGCAACAGGGATTGTTCCTTAGAAAAAACTTGTATGATAAGTTCTTGATTTTTTTTTTGTCTTTTTGCTCCGTATCAATTTAAGATAAAATTATAAACATAATTTTATAAATTCTATTTATAAAACTGAATACATATGCATGCTTTGTGAAAAAAACAAACCCATTTTTACCCCTATGAAATGACATCTCCCAGACACTGAATAATTCCAAAGGGGTTATTTTTATGCACTTCGTGTTAATTTGTTGTTGAGTAACAGCTCCCTGTCTATAGCCATGGGAATAGACATCATTTTTAGTCTATCATAACCTAGTGCGGATTTGTTCCAAAAGAGTTTGTCATAACAGTGGGCTGCGCAATGGCTATTTATGATACATGGATTTGTGGATTATGGGACAAAATGCTGTAGAAAACAATTGCATTTATCTTTGCATCAGAACTATCTGGAGACACCCTTTTTATTCCCCTTCCTGTGTCTCCCAGGACAGGCTTCTGCAGTCACAAGGAAACTCTCTGGCTTAGMGGCAGTTCCCAGGCCAGTCTCCTCATCTCCTGGGTGTGCCTGATTACATCTTGTTGTTGTCAGTAAAGTTACCTGAAAGCAGCTGCCTCCAACATTTCTTCAGAATTTTTATTTTCATGTATTTTTTTCCAAGGAAAGGGAAACCTCCAGAAGCTATTCAAATGCCTTAGCATCAGAAGTGGRAGAAACTTGAAAGGTGAAATAAAAATCCCTGTTGGTGCCTATGCATTTTTTGTTACATTCTGTAAAATCGGGGCTTCCATTAAAAATAAACAAATTTTCAATAGCCAAAAACTAAATCACACACTCTAGAAAAAAAGCTTGCATTTTTCTCTCTTGCTTTTTTTCCAAACATCACAATATAAATGAACTCCTGCTTCCCGTTAATAAATCGGTTTGTGGAGAGCTGTTTCCAGTCAAATGATTCCTCCGGTTCAAGATCTGCRGAGCTTTCTCCAGGTTTCCCACAGAGACAGGTTTCCTGGGTAACCTTTAGGAAACTGATGCTGTCCGTGCCTCTGGCACGCACTGGAGGAGTAAAGCGAAGGGTGCATGGCTGCTGCGGCAAGGAGCAGTGCCACCACCATGCCCAGAGCAATGGGTGAGAGAAGACTGAGAGTGAGAGCTGCCAYGTGCCAGCAGCCAAAAATTACATGGGGGAGAAAGAGAAGCACCTCTGGGCACCCCTGGCTGCTTTTTCCAGCTGTGTTTTTTGGCCTCACAGAAGGCATGATGTCCTGCTGCAAACCCAGCCTGCCCGTTCAGATGAAGAAAGCTCTCCAAAATCTGCAGGGCTGCCTCCATCGGTTTGAAATCAGCTGAGCAGGTTCCCAGTGGGAGAACATTTGAGGCCAGATTCCCAAGACACAATATCTCATAAAATCAGCATTTCCATTTTTCCCCTCCCCAGGGCAGGGAGGGGTGCTGCGGCTCTGAGTTTATCCACTCCCAGAATGCAGAGCAGAAGATGTTTTCAGAGGAAGAGTGTCACTCCCCAAAAAGGCGTATACCAAAGGCTTGAGTGAAGCAGATGGCAACGTGGCAGGTGCAAAAGGAGTAGTTCTGGAGATTTCCAGGGAGATCTTTGCTCCCCAGACCCCAGTGCAGGGAGGAGATGAGGTCTGGCTCCTGCACGCAATCTTTGCAACATAGCCAAGGGCCAGGCTGACCCGGGGCTAAACTTCTGCCTTGGAGTCATGCACAGGGCAAGAGAGGGGAGCCAGAAAGCGAGGAACAACTTCTGGTCTGCCGATGGGTTAACAGGGTAGAAAGCAGGGCTGGAGAACCTGGGAGGCAGGTCTGSTTCTTTCTATATTTCTAATTGTGCTGCAGTTATCCCTTATGGGAGGGCATTTGACTCTCCCCTCTCCCCAACTATACCTGCCAAGACAGGGAGCCAGCAAGCAAGTTATGGGGCACGCAAGGCATTGCATGCAACAGGCCACCCCTCATGCTGCCCCTTCCCCTGARACAGCATGATCCTCGCACTGGGGCCTCCACCCTGTCCTTCCTATATCTACACATAATTTTCCTTCCCACTCCAGCCTGGCTTTCTCATGCCAGGCTACTGGTAGAAACAAGGCTTTGGAAAATGAGAGAAACRCTCTTACATGGACTTAATTACCCCAAATAACACTGTTGCAGTAACTAGTCCCTACTACCATCCCCTCTGAGGTACCTTGGTTAAATGATACTGCAGTTTGTAGAAGGGATTTCAACTAGCAAGCCCATTTTGATTTTGAAAAATGTTTCCTTACAAAGCTGAGTCACAGAGAGGATTGAGAAATTCTGCAACCCGTGATTAAAGAGCTAGAGAGAACTGCCAGTAGAAAAGTCTGTCCAAATATGTCACACTRTACACAATCTTTTGTTTCAATATTTTGCCTTAGGTAAAAGTTCATGTTTGTTTCTAGGCCTTATAATTCTGTGTACAATGCMTTTCAAATTTCAGATCCTCTTGTCTCTTACTAACTGCAACAGTTAATTCTGTTGATCTTGCATTTCCTCAGTAGTGTGGGAAGGTGACTGAACTTTTTGTCTAATGGCTTCTTCAGACTCCAATTAGGAAAGACCTTAAAGTAAACAYTAGGGATACTATAAATCTTGGCCTGAGCCGGAAAGCTCTGGAAAAATGCTCAAGGGAGAATATTTCCCATGGCAATGCTTTTCTGTTTTCTCTTGGGAGAAGAATGTGACGAAGAAGACATTTTCCCAACTTCCCACCACACACAGACCCAAGCACCAGCCTGCACCACCCACTGCTCCCAGGCACTCTCCCTCCAAGTACTCACCAGGCCCAAACCTATAGAGCCTCCAACTTCGGGCAGGGTGGTGCAACACAGGGACAAGGCTCTGCTGTCCCAGGACAAGGACCCTGGGCCAGATCACACTGCCAGCATCGCACTGCACACCAAGTACCCAGCGAGCCATAGGACAGGTCAGGGCCCTGTACCACATCCCTGAGAACCTGCTTTTCCAGCCCAGTTGCTCCTCGATAGCCTCACAGCTTCAGAGCATCTCTGTTGCTTCTTGATCCCTCAAGGCAATTGGGGCTGGTAAGGTTAAGCTGCCCAGCTGTGTCAGCTCATGGGCTCTCGGCGGCGGGGGGGAGGACTGTGGTGCTTCTAAGTCCATACTGCAGGCCAGGCTGCAGAGGGATGTAAGACAGCAGGCCCTGGCCTGAATTCTGTGCTGGGTACATGGCACCGAGTTGATCTCTAAGTATGAGGCTCCTCAAAGATACTGAAACACATAAGTCACAGTGGTGCCTAGGAACGTGATTTCTGGGATGTTTCACTTCCATTGATATTTTTGAAAAAAATTCCATCTAAAATTCAGTACCCTCAAGCTAGTCCTCTCATCTGGATTGCACAGTGGATGTGGCCAAGGCTGCCCTGGGGCCTTGGGCTTCTAATCACTCAGACCTCAAACCAGCTCTGAGACTAGCATGGCTTCTTCCAGCCCCTACCTTTAAGTTTCTTCCCACAGAAATCAGAGGATGGGTGGAGATGAGGGTGGGTGGTATGTCCCCAGTTCCCACATGGCCATGGACTCAGRACGTGCACTTAAGACAAACATCCCCTGGAAATCAAGCCAACATYGGCACTGGCCCATCTCCTGCAGTAGCTCCAACATAGGACTAGGAAACAAGCATCTGCCGTGACTGAAATCAGCCGTGTACAACAGCCTCTGTTGAGAGGGAAGCAGAAAGATTATGAATGAGTTGACAAAACCAGCCTGCTGTTGGCATAGGCACTGAGCAGAGACAAAGTAGCTAGGCTGGAAGTGTTTCATCCATTACTGTCAGAGAAGTCACTTTTGCCACTGATCCTGTTCTGATAAATCAAGTTACCAAGTAGTTTTATAGAGGCGTTGTACATTCACGGCTACTTACGGCCCCGTTAAAAGAGATGCATTTCTTTTTTAGTTCAGTGTGGCTGAAATGCTGTCACAGAAGAATGAGAGTCACTGTTTAGAGCACTATTGTAAAAAGAGGTATTATTGTAATTRTAGCAAGAGGGATGATGTGAGCTTCCTCCTCTGTTCCAGCGCCTTCAGACAGCCTTGCAAAGTTGCAAATTTGCTACTACAAGCATAAGAGCTGCTCATGCGCCCTTTGCCATGGTAACTGATGAGAATAGGGAAAYAATGATGCTACTTCCCCATTTACCATAAATCACCCATCCCCTCAAAGTGACTAGAGTATTGTAAGTCTGCCCAGATTTATATGGACAGCTTAACCAATTAGCTGTATTATAAACGCTGTCTTCTTCTTAATGCAGTGTTAGATATATTTAGGCATGTGTCTACAACAGAAAGTCTCTCCTTCGGAAGCTAACAAAGCTCTGACTCTAGCAGACTTAAAACCTCGTTCTGCAAGTGTTCACAACGTGCCTATGTTTGCATTAGCAATTTATTTTGTGACATAGAAGGCGATCAGCAGATCAAAGCAGTAGGTGTTGAGGCCTCTACACCTACACTTCACATATACATATATATATTTATTTATTTATATTTATACGTGGTTTGGGAGTTTAGGCTAGAGTGAGCCCGCTCCACTGGACCAACAAGCCTCACTACAAATGCTGGCTCAAAGCTGCTCAGTCCCTCCTGCCAGCTGCAGCATACCAGTGCATGTGAAACCTGCTGGGAACACAGCACCTGTTGTCTAGTTTGTGAGCACCAAATCTGCACCAAATCTGCCCAGTAAAGCAAACCAACATACACTAACCAAGGCCAGGCAGGGGATTCACTTCAAAATCACTCTTGCTCCAAACAGCAGTGGTAACACCGATGTAGCCAGTGCCACTGCTGAAGCCAGCAGGAAAACTCTCACCAGGTACATTACAAATGAGAGGGCCAGCTTAGGAAGCTGCTGGCTAAATCTGGCATGGCTAAATCTATATAATGTGCATATAATTCCCATTAACGTTAGGCTTTTGAATTTGGCTCTGTTTAAATGTGGCCCTTCCTGTGGCTGGCCATGCTGCTGTCGCACTGCCGCTCCGCACCGAGCGAGGACGTGCTCAGCCATTACGGCAGTCCCTGCCATACGCCCCGCTGAAACACCATGGGTTCGTTTATCATCGCTAATTTGAGAGGGAAGGAAGGAAGGTACTTCTGCGGCAGGGGCTGAGCACTGAAGAGGAGAAACATTAGAGCAGCTATCAATTAATTAGTGGCAAACCTCTGCTTTCTTTAAAGCACAGAGCTATTCCACTTTGGCTATCCCCATGCAGCCCAGCATGCAGCAAAGCCAGCTGCAGAGCACGTCGCTCTTCTCAGCGGCGTGTAGGAGGCTACAGGCCTTCACTCACGCACTCTTGCTCCCTGACAAAGATAGGGCTGAAGTGCCTAAGCCAAGAGACAAAGCCTCCTTCCCATCTCCCCCCATTATCTTCTTAAATCCAGACACAATAGTTAACACTGTGACTCCCTGCTGAACATCAGAAAAGCATTAAAATATCTCAGTTTCAGTGTTTACTTGTGACCCTGCATAAGAACAAAGGAGAAGAAAAGAGATGTTTAGGCGATGTGCCACACTATTATCCCTTGGAGAACAAATACCAGAGGAGGCAGAGAACCTCTGGAGGCTTCTTTTTTTTAAATCAGTTCAAGAGTGAATTGCATGGGATGAAGCTGCTCTAACCATGCTAGCCTTGGGTCAAAACCCAGAGCATGCTTCTCACTCACTTATACTTTGCCCCAGTAAAATGACTGAAGCAAAACGAGGACATTAGGGACCCTCTAATGCCAACAAAGAGAGGCTGGCTACTCAAACTGACATCTGCAGCGATGGAGGTGTATCAGAAAGGTGGCTGACCCAGCTGCCTGCTGGAAACCCTCAGCCAAAGAGCATTTCTGTCCTTGTGCCAGCACACAGCAGGCCTGGGACCAGAGAGCTGGAGGAAGCTGCATCAGGGACCAGCGGTGGGGGCTTCGCATTTCACCCTTGCAGAGACTGAAAGGATGCCATGAACAGTTAGTTTGCCTTCTCTAAAAAACAATCAGACAAACACATGGGATAAAGTCTATTGACACCAGTAAATAAAATAACAAAAATCCCTGAGCCACAATGTACTAGACACTGGGGAAATATTAACAGAAGATATCAATACACTGTTGCCCTGATGTTGTAATATGAGGTGCCCACTAATGTCTATCACTGGCAGCCAAACACTACACTAGGTAGATCCTGAATGTGACAATAAGGCTACTATTTTGGGGCAGTAGATTATGCTAAAAATCACAGTCTATTATTATACTCCTAAACATTGTTTGTGAATCCTAAAACATTTTGGATCCCACTCTCAGCCCTAGGATCATAAAAGTGGACACATGATTTTGTTCAGGTGAGTAGGTCTCCCAGTTCCCACATTAGTACAAAAACAAGAGCCTGAGCCTTTCAGTAGCTGAAACCAATGAAAAAACCAGATTACTGCATCAGTTCCTATCTCATATACAGTCACATAACATATGGACAAGTCAGGATACATAAAATAGCAATTTATTGGAAAAAGCATGATGATTATTTATAGATACTGATTATTGACAGATATTATGCCATGATTAGTACCCCAAACAGAAAGAATAAGACAGTTTTGATAAACTGGCAAACTAAGATCTTTCAAATCAACAATTTCCACCAAGCTTGCAGAGCCAATGATCAGCACAAAAAGCATACTTCACAATATTAATGTATTTCTTTTATTTATTTAAACTCTATGAAAGTGCAGACAGAACGCAAGTATCTTTGCTTTGACAAATTTTGATATTTTGAGACTTCAATCACTGCAAAACATTCATCACCCAAAGCCAGAAAGGACTGTATTTGTAGAAAGTCTATGCAAGAGTCTCCAAATCAATCCATGAATACATAAAGCAGACACCACTATATCACTCCATTCCTCATTCATGCAGGTAAAAATATGCAGGATACGCATAAATTCCTTTGGCTTAGGGGACAGCCTTAGAAAAGCCTTTACCCTTCAAAAAAACTGGTTCATGGCTGTGACTCCTGAACTCTGTTTGTCTATCACAATTCCCTTTTGATTCCTCATCCCCTGTGCAGCAATCACTAACTGCAGCCAACAGTTTTTCTTTTGCTTTTATTTTTTGAAAATTAACTAATCACCTGCTCTTTTTTCTCAGCCTGACCAGCTGCTCTTACACACAGGGAACTGAAATGCTCTTGCAAGGCCCACAACAAAGCTCTTTCTCCTTTTACTGCTAAGATTTGCTTTCAGAAAAAGGGAACACGTCAAAAAGCTCCTAATTAGTCAGAATTTGACTTCGATCTGAAAAGATCTCTTTCCTCTCTAAATAGAAAATGGCTTTTAGAAAGCACCTGGACTTTGAGGCACTTTAGTATCACAGGAATACACCTCTTTTAGTTGAAGGTAACAAATTACACAGGCACCCACTGCAGCATGGTGCACATTCCCATTACACGTGTCCTGCTACCTGCCTGGTAGCGAGCTGACAGCTAAAATGCTGGTTTAATACAAAACAGTTAAGCAATCACACTGTTCCTAAAACAAGACCCATCCTTACTATTTTACTTGAAATTTCAAAGTGGCTACTTATTATTTGATAAGTAAACCCCTGTTTTCAAGAACAAGCAGGCTTTTGTCCTTTGAAGACAACTGCTCTGAGTTGTCTTTAAAACCCCTCTGCAACCAACACTACTAAAGAAGGGAGCTTTACAGAGGAGCTGCACCCATAGTTGCTCCCACGACTAGATGCTCACCATCTTGAAATTCACACTCAGATCACAAGTAATAGCTACCTGCTTCTTTCAGTCGTCATTCTTTTAATTCAATTAGATTATCATGCACATTTCAACTATGGCCCCTGTGTAAGCTAGTTTTAGAGAAGAAATATTGCACACAAATAATAGGAAGGCTGGGAAATGTACTTAGGGTCTCCACATCACACTGGCCAGCACCTAGCTAACATCACGACATAATGTACCCCAAAGTGTCCACCTCTCAAACAGAAGAGATTTCATAATCTGGGATCTTCCTCAAAATGACATTTCTTAATCAGATGGCAAAAGTCTTGTTCTACTTCACACTGAGAAAATGAAGAGGATGCTCATTTTCACTAGACTGTTTGTAGCAAACACCTATATCCCTTTAGATTGCTTTTTGGAATGGCACAGATAAAAGCGGCATTTAAAGCTGCAGCAAGCTCAGTAAGTTAAAAAGTCCCTGTATGCACTTTGGTCACGTCCTCCTGCGTGACACAGATAAGCTTCACAGTCTGCCAGCATTTGGACATGACTCCTGTCAGGCACTAGCCTTGCTAATTACATACTTCAGCTGCCTCAGCTTACTCCGGGAACATAAGGGAAGATAAGAGCAAGCCACTGAGAGATCATGAGAGTCCATGTGGCAGAGCACTTGGTCTGGAGAAAGGAGCAGCCAGGCCTGGGAAGGAGGCATCGTCAGGGCTTTGCACTGTTCTTCTAAAACAGTTGGTCCATTAAAGGAATGAGGCATGGATGTGAAGGGAGGAGATGATGGTTTTCTGCCTTTGCCAGACTGTTAGTTTCTTTCGAGAGGACAGGGACGTAGGGTGGGGAGGCTCTCAGTGCTAGGGGCTAGCACCACCAGGACCCAGACACTCACTCTTTCACAAACCAGACCTCATTGCGTCGCCAATAAGGCTTCATAGGGGGGTCATAGCCATTGCAGAAGTAGAAATCTTTGCGGTACACAGCTTCGGTCCCCAGAGCAGACTTCAGCTTGGCAGCATAATTCACATAATCTGCCTCTTTGGCATAGCCACCAAACTGCCTGCAAAGAAACCGAACACAAAGAGGTGAGCAGATAGTCCTGCAAGAGGAAGAAAAGAGAGAGAGAAAGCAAGACATTCATCAACGATATAGCCACATATTTTGATCCAGGTTCCTGCAGCATGCACTCGTGCTGGCACTGCTCTTCATGAGCCAGAACATTTTGTCTGTGATTAACAGTCTCAAAGAGTACACAGCCTATGTGCAGTCAGCCACTGACTGACCCCAAACGACCCCATACGTATCAGTCCGCAGCATGGCCCAGCCCTTTGAATGAGCACCATATCAGAGGAACAGGTTCCTGGAGTACGAGGTTATCTCCAAGTATGCTCAGACCTCAGTACTTCCACCAACGCTGTCAACAACCGTGTTTGCTGTAGTGTGAACAACCGTCTGACAGAAGCCAGACTGTGAGGTGAAGCCAGACCCTGGCTAGTCCAAGGGAAGGGGGGTGGGGGGAGAAGCAGGATATGTTAGCAATTACAGTCCACAACACTATTCAAAAGGGCTATAACTGGTCTGGTTTATGTTGACCTCCCACTGGCAGAAATTGTTTCTAAGCCTGCACCTCACTGCCCTGCCTTTGAGCCAAAATTTAAAACAAAACAGCCTGTCCTTGTAGCATATCCTGCAGCACAGGCCAGGAGTAGTCACACGCAGGAGGAGCCAGCAGCCCAGGACCATCCAGAGCCAGTCAAAATAGTTCAAGAAATGAGGCAAAGGAGCATTCAAGAGGCTAAAAACAGGATAAAGAGTTTTTCTACATTAAAATGCTTGCCTGAGTTCAGCAAACATCAGTTGACAGCTCTAAAGGTTTTCAAAGGCTGTTTGAAGCAATGCTGCTCATTACCATGATGGACGCTGGCATTCAGGCTTCAGCTGACCCCTGTAGTTTGATGTCAGCCACCCCAAAGGACATCCTTAATGACTAAAAAACTAGCTTGATCCCCAAAACTGACGACAACAGTGTTTTTCAGAGGTCAGGAATGATTCAGTCCTTCCATTTTCACTCTCTCCTGYCCTTCTCCTCCTCAGGTGAGACAAAAAGACTTGCAGGGCTAACCTCAGCACATGTTTTGCCAATGACAAAAAATCTATGTTCCAGATCTGTGCAACAAGAACCATAATAAAAAGGCATAAAACATTTGTCTTCAGTCTTCAATGATCCTTCCATCTCTTTCTACAACATGCACCCCTTTTCCAGCAAGAAATCTGGTAAAACCAACACTGCTCTTTAGCACACCCTAGAGATCTCAGCACTGGGGACTGGAAATCCCCAGATGTATTCCTTACGTGGAATAAATTGTCATCTCCTGTCTCTTTTCAATCTTAATGCTGTCATCACTAGGAGAGGGAGGAGTGGCTTGAAACTGGCTTGGAATCCGCAGAAAGACCTTCACTTTCTGCTGCAAGGAGCCATCTTCAGCAGGAAAAGCAGTGATGGAGACAGGGGCGGTCATGCCCATTCCAACTCCTAGAAGAAAAACACAGAACTTACTAAACACAGCTATGTCCTTGGGAACTTGTGGCATTAACAGGAAGAATTTGCTAAAGCTAACTTTAGCCTAGTAAGGCTCCTCACCTCAATCTCCTTGACACTCAGTGAAGACAGAAGGGGCCTTTGGGGCGCACAAAAAAGTCGTGCTAGGCATCAGCTTTGACCAAACCTCTCCCTCTCCTGACTACACAGGATCCTGGGAGATAAGGCCCTTGGGTGAACTCTGAACAGCTCCTTGTGAATGGCCCTATTTTCATGGCCCTCCGCTATTATAGCTCATGACACTGAGATACTCAGTTCCTCTGACATCGCCTCTAACAGAACAGGACGCCAACAGCACGCTGCTTTTCTACTCATTACTTCCAAAAGGTACAACATGGCACTAAGGGAAAATTGCCTTCTCTCTCCTTTCGGTAGCAGAGAACCTCCAGCTCTTGCTATCAAGCAGCTGCAGAGCTGGCTGAGATCAAGACGTCTTTCTCACCTAGTTGTACAAGTTGGTACCATGCCTGTCTCTGGGCCATGTTATAAAAGGTACTCTTTTTCCTACAGCAATAATGACCAATATGTTTCCAAAACACACCTCTGTAACTGCTATTTCCCTCTGTTTCCAGCTCCTATTCCCATACAGACCATATAATTCTCTGTACAAGATATCTGAAGAAGGTATGAGAACAAACGTGTGCCTCAAAACTACTCTGAGGTTGCGGTCTCTTTCTGTTAGAGGTGATTACTAATGCTTTAGTAAGTGGAGAATTAGAAGCAATCACTTTGAAACACCATTATAAAACAAGCTCATTCTTCATTACCTTTTCCATAAATAAAAATAGCCAGAGCAAATGATAAAAGCCAAGGTCATAAAAGCTATTTCACTGCCTATGCAGGCAGGTCTTACAGGTGTGATCAAAGGGCCAAAGTGACCCAGTTAGCCTGGATTCAGGAGTTACCACCCATCCAGTGAGCTGTGATAAATATATGTGTGCCTGTTCTCACACCGTCCCAGCTGGAAGGCAACACATTCCTGCTTAGACAACCCACCTTCATGATTTTACCCTGAAACACGGTCAGGCTAAGAGCAGACTCATAGCACGACTTGACTGACAGCTGGCCATGCTCTACCCCATGGCAACTGCATTAATTTCAGTGAGGGACTGCAAAGACCCCCAGTGATCAGAGCTGCAAGCCAGGGTGTGGGCTTAGACTGCCGTGGAGCAGTCTCTCCATCCATCCATCCATCCTCTCCATCCATCCAGCTTYAGGGAAGCGTCTGTAACGACAAACAAGCAAAGGAGCCGCCGAKCCAAGCCAGTGGGTTTCCCTCACCCTTGTCATTGGTTCCTCCGACGTATTTTAGGAGCTTGAGCACCGCTTCCTTGGAGGCTTCATCAAACGGCTTCCCAGTTACCTCCACGGTGGCGAACGTCCCGCCTTCGCACGCCCTCTCCTCGTAGGCGACCTCCCCCTGCAGCAAAGGCGGCCGCCGTCGGCGAGCCCCGCGGGCGCAGCCGGCCCCGGCCGTGGCGGCTGCGCGGCAGCGCCCCGGCCCCGCGGCGCCGGGACCGCGCCCCGACCCGCGCCCGCCACGGCGCTGCGGCCCCCGCGGCCCCCGGCCACGGCGACATGCGGAAAATGCAGCGACACGCGCGGCCCGGACGGCCCCGAGCGGCCCGGCGGGCGGGCGGCGTCTGCCGCCCCCGGCAGCGCGGACCTACCGCTGCCCCCTGGCTGAGCACGCGGTAGGGCCACGTCTCCACGCTGCTCAGCAGCGAGTTCTTGATCATGCCCAGCATGGTGGCTCGGCTCGGCCCGGCTCGGCTCGGCTCGGCTCGGCTCCGCGCGGTGGGAGGGCCCCGGCGCCGCGCACCGCCCAGGGGGCGCGCAAGGGCGGCTGCGCCGCGGCCACGGGTCGCTGCAGCACAGGGGCAGGGCGTGTGTGTGTGTGCGCGCGTGTGTAAGCGTGTGTGTGTGTATGTGTGTGAGCATATGTGTGTGTATGTGCGAGCATATATGTGTGTGAGCATGTGTGTGTGTGGACGCATGGGAGGGAGTGAGGGGTGCAGGTGTGTGCGTGCATGTGCGTGTGCACGCACGCATGTGGCACGTGTGCACCTACGTGTGTGCATGTGTATGCATGTGTGTGGATGTGCATGTGTGGGTGTGCATGTGTGCATGCACATTATGTGTGTGTGTGTGTTTTGTAGGAGCAGTGAGGGTTGTGCGTGCAGCTTGTGTGTAAGGGGGGGTGCGTGGGGAGGGGGTGCATGAGCAGGTGTGTCTGTGTGCCCACGTGCAGGTGTGCGTGTGCCTCTGTGTGTGTGCCTGTATGTGTGCATATGTGAGTTTCTGTGGATGTGTGCACGTGTCTTTGTATGTGTCCGTGCCTGTGCGTGTGCACATGCACGTGTTCATGTGTGTGTGTGCCCCCCCAGCGCTGGCCTCGACGCCTGCCCAGGCAGCAGCATGGGTGCTGGGAGGCCCACATGGGCCGAGGCAGCAGCACCCTGGGTGCTCTTCCTGCTAAGCCCTCCTCATGGCTCTCCCCAGCATCCTGGCAGCCCTCTATCCCCGCAGCATCCCCATGGTATCCCTGCAGCGCTGGGGAACCCAAGGGACAGACCCTGGGGCAGCGAGCAGCTAGGGCTGGGCTACTAATGTTGGGCCTTTCTGGCAGGAGGAGGTCAAACCAGCGCAGGCGGTGGAAGTGGAAACGCTGACGTTGCAGCCGATGAAGTCATGGAGGAGGTTGCAAAACATACAGTGTAGTAAAGCACGGGACCAGATGGTACTTGGCTAGGAGAGAGAAGAAATCTGAAGGAAATTAAATATAAAGGAGAGGGAAATGTGGATAAAAATGTGTAATATATAGTCTGGAAAGGTGCCGTTCTCCTGAAGGTTGCAAAATCATAAAGGTCACTATTTTTTTTAATAAAAGAAGCTGAGGCGACATGGAGGATCATCATTACTTTGTTTCAAGACACTGAAATTAAATAGTGCTTCATGCCTTTTCCTGATTTCCTAAGCCTTAGGTAAGGGGTGGGTCTTCAAAGCTGCTGGTATGGTTACTGTCTCTCTAGTGACTTGATGTGTTCACAGCCTAACTGGTGAGCTCTGTTTAACAGTGCAGCCAGGTCCCTTACCATAAATGAACAAAATAAGGGGCTCAAAAGGTCTTACATAGCTAGATATCTTTATGTGCATGAAGGACTTGAATTCCTCATGATCACAAGTGGATTTTAGTTACGTAAGACATCTCAGAGGACAAATGCCAGCTGGAGTGAGTGATTTGCCCACAGCCACTTAGGAAGTCAGCTGGGGCAGGATCAAATGCAGACAAGTCCTCGTGGGCCAACAGGGTAGAGGCACTGCAAGGTGCCTGCTCACCTACACTTCTGCGGGCTCCTAATGCAGAGTGGCAGGGAAACAGGCTTGCATGTGATTTCCCTACACTCTTGAAGAGCAAAACAGAAAATGATAAGGATGTGTGACCTTAAAGCGTTTCCCTCTAGAGAGAAATACTAGTGTAAAGACAAAGCAGCTGGCGAGATCAAGTGATCAAATCTGCTTGTCTGCCTCTTGAAATAGAGGCTAAGTTTTGTAGCAGACTATCTTTAGATCTGGAAGAGGGGCTGGAGTCTGATACGGGCTTTCAAAGACTGAGTGACAGGTGCTGCTATCAGTGATGACAAGGCCACAGATTTACTCATTTATTAACCATCTCTGAAGTTTGGTTTATTTGCCATTATGAAAGAAATTGCAAAACTGTAAAATACCTTGTGTGTTGCAACCTATTTGTTCTCTTTTAAAACAGAATTTCTCTGTTGAGCTAAGGACATCTGCCAAAAATAGCAATTTGTGCATACCAGTGTACAAATAGCTGGACTGGGTCAGACCACATGTCCATCTTGCCCAGTCCTCTATCTGTYGTAGAGACTGCTAGTAGCTAAGTAAGGAGTAAAAGCATGCAGGGATCTGGTAAAAGCATCCCACCTCCAGGCGTCTCTGACTGAGGGTCTTCCCTGAGCCAGAAGTCTTAGTTTTGTGTTCAGAAGTGCTTGATGGATTTTATAGAACTTCAGGTTGCCTAATATAAAGATCTCATATCTTGAGCATGAACAAGCAAATGATGTTGTATCATCAAGACAGGCCAAAGTGACCAGCAGCCTCCATAGCCCCAAGCAAAGTGCAAAAAACATCCTCAGAGGGACCAGCAGCCTGCAAAAGCGCACAGCTGATGCTGCAGCACAGCCTAGTAGTTCTGAAGGCAGATTAACAAGGAAGAGGCTGATGGGGACTTTCTCTCCTGTTATTTCTTGTCCTTTTGGTAAATATATTCTAGAATCAAAATACTCTATATTCATGTGAAATTATGATGGCAGATCTGCCAAAGGCAYAACCGTATTGTTTTATCAGCCTTTTCACAGGCTTGATTTTTCCTTGATCTAGTTAAGAAGTGCTTCAAATTCCCAGGCAAAAGCGAAGGGGAGACCTGCCAAGTTAGGGTTTTGTTATTTTCTGAAAATCTGAACTCAGAAAATTTACACTCAGGAAATATTTATCAGTTTGTCTCATACTCCTCATTTCTCAACCGTCCAACACCCATGTCCCAGCCAAAATGTTCACTGTGTTACTTCCAGTTCATTTTCAGGGGTTTCATATGAAGGAATCTTTCCTCTTGAGGTTATTGTAGTGTCACTGAATTTCTTTCCATATGCTCAGGCCCTGGGAATCCTTGAATAGCTAGTCTGCATCCTCACTATTTATGCCTGGAGAGTGTTTGCAACACAACTGTCATGCCAGACTCCCCCACAACCACTTAGACATAATCCATTCTTTATTTTTGGTCTCATAAATTATCATAAATTGCTCTATCCAGACCTTTAACAAATAGTTACATTTATTCTCTCCTCTGACTCTCCTACCTGTATTTTAGTAGATTCCAGATATGCAGTTGGCTGCAACACTGGATGAGAATTTCTATATTGGATTCACCTATAGGGACCTGAAAGCCAAGCCCACAAAATCCTGCATTAAGTTCATAGTTTGTTTTCTGGGTGTTTTTTATTACTAGTTTTATTTTCTTTTTTATTTTTATTTTTATTTATTTTTTTTTTTAATCACCAGAAATCCACAAGCAAAGAAAAGCTGAAGGCAAGGTGTTTTGGATACTCCCTGAGACATAAATAYCCCTGGAGTGCCTTGGTGTTCTTTTTCTACAGATCATAAACATGCTAAGGGATGCTAATACATGTCTGGAGGTCTATGTTTGCATGTGTAGAAGATACTCTGCAAGTCAGACACCAATAGAGTGGTTACCTGTGATTCTGGGACTAAACGGTCTCCTAAGCTATTTTGCAAAACCCCTCTGGACACCTATCTATATCCTTAGGTACCTAAATAATTTTGAAAAACCTACCCTGGTTTCCAGGGATCTTGACAGAAGTTAGTGTGATGTTTTTCAGTGTGTTGGAAAGGTCTGGACATATCTGTTTTGAGTGTCCAACTCAAGGTAACTAGCAAAAATCAAAAAACTAGCAAAGAAGGTAGGTGTACGAATCTGGTTCCTGGACTCTGACACATCTCTGTTCTKGAGACATTATGCATAGACCAAGGTTTTAAACCTTTCTACCCTCTGAACATGTGAACAGGGCATTTGTACTAATGGTGAATAGGTTAAAGCCATATTTTAAGATAGATCTTTCTTTCTCCCTCCCCACCCAGGTGGAAGTGCCAAGCATTAATCTTTCTTTCTGCATTCAACAGCAGTTCAACACCTTTTAAAATCAAATTCCTCAGCTGTTTCAGATGGAGTGCTATGAAAATAAGACATAAACTAATCTGATCTTTACAGAAAGAGTTTTGCTCATAACAGAAAGAATGATGGTACAGCATAACAATACTCACAATCAGCTGTAGTGAGCCTGTCAACTCATTTTGCATTGGACATAAAACAGCTATCTTTGCAGAACACAGCTGGATTTGACCCACTGACCTGGACTTGAAAGACAGCAACAAAATGCAGAMGTTCTGGTCATCTCAGTAAAGTTGGCTGTCATATATGCTTTATTCTGTCTAACGGTGACCCATCAAGAAAGGCTTAGGCAGGTGAGAAAAAGTGAAGATTTCCCTTTTTTTCTGGCAGAGTTAATTCCTCTGAGGTCTCCTGCGAACATACAGCCTTCTCCTATGCAGTGGAAGTCTCCGCAGCTGGGTGTTTCCACGCCTCTGGCTCTGCAGGGCATTAAGTCTAGTGGGAAGGATGGTCTTGCTGATGACATTGAGCCGCTCATTCAGTTCTTCTAGCCTTTTCCTTATTGACTGGACTTCCCTTACGAGATTGTCCACAGCCGCAGAGACAGGACGGAGACTGAAGAGAGAGTTATACAGGAGAATAACTCAGGCTGGGGACTGTTCCTTATCAAACAAAATAAATATCTGTGGCCTTGTGTTTTGGCAGGGGAGGACTTCATTCTGAGAGAAACACAAGCAAGCCACTAAAAGATGCCTCCAAAGCAACCTTGCCCTTTGGGTTGTGGGAACTCAAACAAGATGTCCCAGCCTGAGGGACCTATGGGGCCAGTGGGTGCAACATGCTCTTCCATCACCACTGAAGCACAGGTGGCTCTGTGCAGAGCAACAGCAGGTTTAYGAGCTCCCACAAGCTCTCTTTTTAAGGGAGAAGATAAGAACCATCCTGCTCAGCCGGAAGCAGCAGAGATGGAGAAGGAGAGAGAGGCCCTGTGCAGCATCTCCTGTTAGCCTTGCTCAGTGAAGGACAGGCTGCTGTGTGCCRTTACGTAGTGGAGCCTGCACAGCCTTCCCAGTCAGTCACACTAGCCTATGCCTCTCCCTGAGCTGGGGGATGTGGAGAGTAAGGGCTTCTGTAAGGGTCCTCTTGGACCACTTCCTCCCAGGTTGCCTGTTTGTCTTAGGAAGCTCTGAGAAACTCCAGTGATCACTTCTAATATTAATTAGTATTGATTAGCCTTGCTATTAAGCAGGAGCAGCCATGCTGGCTGGGCCAGTGATTCCCATGGATTACAGTCAGTCTTCAACATTTCTAATGGACCAATCTGTGTCCTTACCAGCAAACTCCTAACTCAAAGTACTATGTGGGAAATATGGCTGAATAGCCTCCCTAAATCTCCTAGTTGAGGAGTTACTGAGATCTTTCCAAATATATAATACTTAGCATCTGCCCTGAAGATCTTAGGCAAGAACTAATCTCAGCACTGGAAATATGAAAGTGGTAACAAAATCTGCACTAATAACAATATCCATCAAGTAGTCAGAGAGAAATCAATTCAGTGCCAAAGGTCAGCATATAATCAGTCAAGTATATCCTCTATAAGCTCCAATTTGTAAGATATTGTGTGACCTTCTGACCAGTACTATTTTATCCTTCTAACCTTTTCTCTTCAATTGGTTCAATGCCTAGCATTCAACAACAGATTTATTTTTTCTTTTTCCTAAAACAAAAGCCGAGTTACAGAAGAAAACCAGTTGCTTTGGGAGTAGCTCTAACTTAAGCAATATTAGGTTTCTAGTGCTTCCTTCTATTTTCTTTCCTCTCTCTTTCATTGCCTCTTCTGTTCTGTTTCTGGAAACATCAGATTAAGGTAAAATTTGTAAGTGTGTTAAATAGTTAATATTTCCTGTAATGTAAAGTGGGAAATATGAGGAGATGGCCTACAGAATAGCTTTGTCTGGAAAGTTACAAAGATGCAAATCAAAAACTATCACAGGCCAGCTTAGCTTCTTCCTCCTGCCATGTGGACAATTTCATGTGTGGACCTGTAACACAAATAATTTTTAACACCTACTTTCTTAGAACTGAGGTAAAAAGGATAGCCTAAATTTCCTTTAGGATAATTCTTTTAATCTAGTCATGGCAATCTGGAGATATTTCCCAATAAATAGTGAACAGAATATTCAATTTACTAAGGTGTTCAGGGTGCATGTTGAGAATCTACAGAAAGAGAGTGATGCCAGCACACCTGGCATGGCTTACCAGGATGATGGGTTTTATCTCCCTGCATTTGTGCAATCTGAAAGTTAAGTAAGATGAATCCTATTGAAGGAAGGACATCCAGGTGAGGACTGAACCCTATCTTCAGATGACAGGCATTACCTGGAGAACTCAGGCAGTAAAGCATTTGGATTGTTCAGCAAGGTATGTTTCATTTGCCAGAAGATGCTGTTTCCCCACTTCTCAAGTGTTCGAGTAATGCTGTTCACGCCCTCGATGTTGACCTTGTCAGCTATTTCAGCAGAATTCCCRTGGAAAAGAGGACAGGAGATTCGTCAGAACAAGAAAATATGAGCCTGTGGTCTGAATTTGATTCCACTCCCCTTCACCTCAACTGAGCTGCAATGAAGTACTAAATATCAAACATAAAGAGGATTTAAATTATAAAGCAAATAACTTCCCCTTACAGCTTAATTCTCTGTCTCCTGTAGCCAGACTTCTCTGGTGTCACTAAATGCTCCAGCTGATTATTTGTTAAAATGCTCATGGATGGGCCCTGTGGCTCTTACTCCAAGGACAAAATAATGCAGATGTTCAGCGCTGCGAGAGCAAGCCCCTCCCTCAGGCTGACCCACCACCACCACATCTTACCRCCTTCCCTGTAGTTCCATTTCTGATGTCGATCCACAAAGTCCTTTTGGCATTTACTGCTGGGCAAGAGGACAAAAAGGAGGAAAAGAGGAAGAGTCACCATGATGGGGGAAAGCAGGGCTTTGCACTTCCCCTACTCTGTGGAGAGACAGAAAACTTTGTTAATTGCTCTATTTCTCTCTTTCATTTTTTTATCTGTCTGCCACCTGTCTCCCAAACACTTTCATTCTCTCTGATGATGTATTTCTTTAAAATGTTGTTCAAGGAACTCAGTTTAGCTTTTACAGAAGTATAAGGACTTTTCTTTTTCACAAGTATGATCCTTCCTACTTTTTTCAGGCCATCGAGTGGTACAGAGATGCTTCATCAACAGGTGCAGCTAGGAAGGTAGCTTTGCTTCATATGTTGCCATGTTGGGAYAGCACCTTTTAGCAATAAATGTTTCATGAATGTCATTGAGGAGGTACTAGGAACAACAGAAATAACTGCATCCCAACATTGCAATCAAGGAAATCAAGGTACAAAATAATGAAGGAATTTTTCAATAATTTAATARAATCAAGAACAGGAATTTGACCTCTTTTATCTGATTCAGTACCCATTGATGTAACTGAAATATTGCCCAGTGATGAAGCCTCAAAAGAAAAAAAGAAACTTTCTGTCCACCTTGCCCTGGTGCTGGGAAGTCCCTCCTGAGCAAATCTGCAGAGTAGGGAGTTGGTACATGGGTGGTGGTCAAATAGGTAGATAAACTGACATAAGCTTTATCCTACGCTCCTCGTCTTCTGTCAAACTTACCATCACTCCCAAGCCAAAGTCAACCCTAACCCAGGCATTCCTGGACAAGTGCTATCTCTAAACACAAGGGAATAGATCAGTCTCTCTGTCTTACTCATACTAAGTTGTAGTTATGTCTTAATTAAGTAATCTCTCAGCTGGTATTTTTTTCTCGTGTCATGGACAGCTATTCTGGTAGTAATTGACTGGAAATACCAATTATGCACATATTGCACATACAAAACAGAAATACTCCATTGCAAAGTTCATGGTTTTTAGTGATGATTTCAGTTGTCTGTAGTCTAATTCTTAAGCACAGTGATGGAGGGGCTCATGTGCGAAGTAGGTACACTCACAAAACCCGACTCGTTCCTTCATTCAAGTCATAAATCAGAAATCTAAGATTTTACTGAAAAGTATGAGGACATTAAGTTGCTTTTTCAATATCATATTACCCTCATCTCCTAACCATCTGGGAAGACTTTAGCCACATCAAAACCTACTAGCAGCTGTACCAGATAAGGGAGAACATAAATACATCTCCTTATTTTGTGCTTTTCTTTATATTTAATGATTGATGTGTTTTTAATTGAATTGTGCTCCTTTTTATGTATTTCTAAAATAGCAGTATGAATACAGCCATACTGATGGAAAATGTCATGCTACTTTAAAAATATTACTTTCTACCTGTTGGGATGTATTTTGTACTCAATATTCTTCTAATTACAGTACTTTTTAAAGGAAAAAAATAAATTACTTTCCTCCTATCTCATACATACACATACTTCTTCGTCCCAACACACTAAAAGCTGCCAAAATTCACATCTAAAGAAAGTTCGACGATATCACTGAGGTACATAATGAAAATGTCTCCACAGACCATCTTGAAGCTATATGCATTGACAGCACAGCTCCTCTGTCTCTCCACATTTCCAGATAAAATACTCCAGCCTTTAGAGCTTTTTTTTTTCTTTTGATAACTGTGCACTGCACATGCTTTTTTAATCTTCCGTGATGAGACAGGACTTATCAGATGCCAGCATCTCTAATTGCAAATGGTTTTAAAATGCGGCCAACATCAAGGAGGTAGTGCGGCTTTCCAGCTCATTTTAAAACATCCTGAAGAAATTGACGATTCCTTATCCTTTCCACATCCCACCTGCTTCAGTACTGCAGGGCTGGAATACTTTGATCTTTGTAAGAAGAATGGTGCTAAATTCCACCTACATCTGGTACTGAAAATCCACCCTACTTTATCTCAAATTTTTTAAAACCCGAAGTGTCCAGATGAATCACAAGACCAACATGCTCTATTTGCAGGGTCCCTGACAGACCAGTTTCTTCGTAGCTTTGCTCACTGAATTCTCCAGCACCCATCATTATTTCTTATCATGGTAAATATGCTGTTATAATCATCCTGAAAATAGGTGCCTGTAACTCAAACACTTGCAATAAATTAAGCAATCTTCTCCCTCTTAAGTGGAACCATAGAAGGCAACTGGACCATTCACTAACAAGGTTTTTATTAGAGTGTGGGTTAGATGAGTGGGCAGTGAGGTGGATTGAGAACTGGCTGAAAGGCAAAGCTCAGAGGGTCGTCATCAGTGGCACGGAGTCTAGTTGGAGGCCTGTGGCTAGTGGAGTTCCCAGGGCTCTGTACTAGATCTCATTCTGTTCAACTTGTTCATCAATGACCTGATGAGGGGACGGAGTGCCTCCTCAGCAGCTTTGCTGACGATACCAAGCCGGGATGGAGGAGTGGCTGACACGCCTGAGGGCTGTGCTGCCATTCAGAGAGACCTGGACAGGCTGGAGAGTTGGGCAAAAAGGAACCTCTTGAGGTTCAACAAGGGCAAGTGCAGGGTCCTGCACCTAGGGAAGAATAATCCCATGCACCAGTAGAGGCTGGGGGCTGACCTGCTGGAAAGAAGCTCTGCAGAGAAGGATCTGAGAGTGCTGGTAGATGACAAACTGACCATGAGCCAGAAATGTGCCCTTGTGTTCAAGAAGGCCAATGGTCTCCTGGGGTGCATTAGGAAGARTGTTGCCAGCAGGTCGAGGGAGGTGATCCTGCCCCTTTGCTCAGCCCTGGGGAGGCCTCATCTCTAGTACTGTGTCCAGTTCTGGGCTCCCCAGGACAAAAGTGACATGGAGCTCCTGGAGAGAGTCCAGCGTAGGGCTACAAAGACGATCAGAGGGCTGGAGCATCTGCCTTATGAGGAACAGCTGCGAGAGCTGGGCCCGTTTAGCCTGGAGAAGAGAAGGGGGGATCTTATTAATGTGTATAAGTACCTGAAGGGAGGGTGTCAAGGGGACGGAGACAAACTCTTTTCAGTTGTCTCATGTGACAGGACAAGAGGCAATGGGCACAAACTGAACCCCAGGAAGTTCCGCCTGAATATGAGGAGGAATTTCTTTACTGTGAGAGTGACGGAGCACTGGCACAGGTTGCCCAGAGAGGTTGTGGAGTCTCCTTCTCTGGAGATCTTCAAAGCCCGCCTAGATGCAATCCTGTCTAACATGCTCTAGGTGACCCTGCTTGAGCAGGGGAGATTGGGCTAGATGATCTCCAGAGGTCCCTTCCAACCTTACCGATTCTATGATTCTATGATTAGGAAGAGTCTGCAGGTTCATCTGTAATAGGAATCAGATCCCAAGCCCATTGCAAACATGTCTTTGCATCTGTCACAGTGTTGCACTGGAAAATACTGCTACAGTAGAATGCAGATTCATGAACAGAGGAAATGCTCTCAGATCTTCAGAGCAAAACTCTTTTCAAAACAAGGTAATAATATAGTTCCTTTATTATTACTGTTATTCATTACAATCTTACAGCATGTTCTCTCTCAGAAAATTATATCCTATTCTGCCCTTAGAGCAGGGTAGGCTCGGTGATTCATTGGTCAGTCTCTTCATCTGAAACAGACTTTTTCATCTCATCATTACACAWTTTTTTTCATCTTTTGGCCCCTGAATTTCTTGGTCTGACAGGAAAAAAAAAGAGCTCTTTGAGCTCAATACCCCAAATATAGCCCTGCCAAGACTGGCAGTTCTGCTATCCAATCCTGAATCCCTGCCCYAAAGTAAATGCATGCTGCCAAAATTTTAATTCTCATCTCTATGTCCCTCTCCAGTTCGCTCTTCTTGTTTCTCCTGCTGCAGCATACTCCATTTCCAATGTTTATCCCTCCATGTGAAGACCAGAGAAAAACCACACAGTACAGGGATTTCTCTGGTACCTTTCTGAGGGTCTGACATGGAGAAGAAAAATAGGTGATGACTGAGTTTACTGCTGCACATAACTCGTGCTGTCTGCTAGTGCCTCTGGGAATTGCTTAGGTTATCCCATCCCCATGCCAAGCACAGCTTCATTCCACAGAGCCCGCTGCCAAGGAGTACATGCTGCTCCTGCTACAGACGTGTAAGGCACCCTGCATCGAGATTCAGAGCTCGCCTGCCCCTTGTATATCAAGAGGGCTTGAAACCTTTGCCTGTGCTTCTAACTGCTTTAAGCACATATATTCTCCTGAGACCATGTCTGACTATCCCAAGTGTGTTAGCTCATGTCCGGGTTTGCTCTGAGGTCAGATTTTGCTGATTAGAGGTAGCAATTGCTGTAGCGAAGCCGAAAACAAAGGACCTAATTTTTTGCTGCAGTATTGGACTGCAAGTGATTTAGCTTTGTGGTTTTCACTTAAAACTCATTCTCCTTTCATAATTTTTCCAAGTTCCTTTTGAGCTCAAATGGGCTCTACTTTCAATCTAAAATTGAAGAGTGGTATTGGGTTTTCAGTTATTTGCAGAGAAATAAAATATACTCTTAAATGAATCAGGAAATTTGATCGCAGGTAGATCATAAATACCTAAAATGTAGCTCTCACTCCAATGGTAATGGATGTTTAAACATCAAAGTAAGTTTAAGATTCTCAGTTTTGTAAGGGATCTCAATATATAATAAAGATATTTTTAAAGACTGCTGGTATTTTTCTATCTTTATTTTCATGTGCAATATTTAAAGAACATTTTAAGGTTATGTTACTTATATATACCCAACTAAAATGCTGTCTTTTATGCATAAAGTCTAAGAAGATTTAGATGCTACAAAGCAAATAACTTCACATTAAGGAATGTAGAGTAGCTGTATAGAATTTCCCAGTTAATGTCAGTTCTGCCAGAACTCCCCAGACTGAGATGCTGAAAAGTCTCTAAGCTTTGTAGGAGAGAAAATTGCCAAAACTCATAGTCCAGAGCAATCAAAGAATTTGCAAGCTCTACTTGCAAAGCAGATGGCATCTGTTAGCTCTCCAAGCAAACAAAACAAAAATCCCCCCCCCCCAAAAAAAAAACAGGGAAAAATAAACATAAGCATATGGTTGCAGTATTATGTAATGGCAGAAAAATCAAGAAAATGCCAAAAGCAATTTTAAAAGATGGATCCTCCTATATTAGCCCAGCCACCCTGGTATACCTGGAACATCATCTCCTTTGAAAATCTTTGTTAAAAATCCATTGTAATGTATTATCTTTTGTTTTATATGTATGTATAAATAACACTGTATGTTGACAGACACATGCACACACCTTCGAGTTCTGTAGGAATAACAGTATMTTGACATTTTCAAGTTTGACAACATATCTGATTTAACACTAGAGTCACAATAGTGTGTTTGCGTATAATTAAGAGTTACATCATTGTTCATTTTGTATCTGCTGACCATCCTATTAAGCAAATGGATCTAATTGGCAGCCTTGACGACTGACAGCTAGGGTGATGCTGCTGTCAGCAGGCAGGCTGAAAAAAAAAAAAAAAAAAAAAAAAAAAAAAAAAAAAGAGAGAGAGAGAGAGAGAGAGAAAGAAAACTAGATAAAATAGAAGTTATCAAAAGCTATCCAGGCATAATGCACAGCTCTACTGCAAATTGTAACACTGCTAAATTATTGCTGGTCTGGAGGAGGCATGTACACCTTCCGCCTCTTCTCCAAGTGTACTTGCTCTTTCAGGGTATGTTTTATCTTTATCTGTCTCTCTATCACTTAGAGCTCAGTGCTCTAAGTGATACCCTTTCTAAGAAATACCCTTTCTCTGCTTGGATAGGTGCATACAGACTCTTTCAGATCTTACACTCGTCATCTCTGCCTGTCTGTCTGTCTATAAGGATTTGTTTGCTCTTCCTTCTTGCCTCCTTCCCTCACTCTGCGTATTTCTGTTCTCTGGAAATTTAGGTAACATCCCTCCACCTCCAAGTCTATGCCAGTCTGCACATGAAACACATGCCTCCTCTTCTGGCTCTTCCCACTGGTGCCTTCAGAGTCTCTCAGCCTAACAAGTTTTTCTTTAGATGCACAGATGTGTCTCTTCCAGAGGAAGAAACAAAACACTCTTGGGAAAGAAGGCAGAGAATTGCACATGAATTTATTACCTGCACTCTTGAGGACAGTCCTTCTGTGACAAGGCTTCCAAATCTCGTCCTCCCTGTTCCTCTTCTCCTTACCACCCCCTCTGGATTTCAGTTGGTGACGAGTGACGTGTCCCTCTTCATTCCCCTGCTCTCTGCGTTTCCACAGTCTTTCCTCGGAGCCTCCTCCGGCTGTACCTCTCTTACCCCTCCCTCCCACTCAGGCAAGCTAAGCATCTCCCCACACACATGGGAGCCGTATGGGAAGGAAAGCATCAGTGATGGAGACCCTTCTGAAAGCAGGTCTGCCTGCAAGGACACTCGTATATCTTTGCCACTTGCTCCTTTTGGGCGGCACGCAAATGCTGGCTSTCCTGCACTGCTGTACAACTTCTCTTAATAGTCACAGTTTCCACTATGCAGCACTCCTCTCTGGCTGCTTGAACCCTAGAACCATCCAGCCATGGATTTGCTCACCGAGTTGTTCCTGCCTTTTAACAAACATGCCAATTAATTCCCTGCTGATTAATTCATTCCTGATGTGCCCTGCCAAAGCTATTTCTGGTGGAATAAACAAGCAGAGATGAATGCAGCAGTGTTATTATTTTTTCTCCAATCCTCTTCCTGCTCCCTCCCTCCCCTCCCCAGGTCTGTGCTTGCCAAACCAAACAGGCTCAGGTTTGATCAGTACTTGATAAAGAGATTTCCAAAGAGACGCRAAGTATTAAAGGGATACCTTTTGTGAGAAAGGAGGTCGGGCCCTTGCCCCCTGTCCTGTGTCCTTGTCAAATTGACATTTTGATCTGAGGATGTGCAGCCACTACAACTGCTGCCCTAAGCTTGCTGGCCACCCGGGCTCATGACTAGATCCACGGCACCGTTTGCTAGCACCTTGGCCAAAGCTGCATTCTTCCTGATATTATTTCTCCAGTATCAGCCGGCAACAACACCCTCTCTGCTTCCTGATTACCCTAGCCTTATTTAACTCCATTTTCCATAGCCAAAACGTCTGCACTCAGCTGTGAGAAGAAGAAGGCTCCTTTTCACACAGGGTGCAGGACTGCCCAGCCTCTCAGAGTAAAAGCCAGCATCTGGAAGGGAGGGAGCAAGAAGGYTTGTGCAAGTATGTACAGACAGAGCCAGACCCCCAGCCTGAGCATACCCCGTATCTCTGCTGTAACGGAGTGATGCCAGTTCACTCGCTAAACTAGGGGAGCAGCTGAGCAGGAGGAAAGTTGAGTGGCATCCTTCTGAACATAGCCCTTAAACATCTGCCTATATTAACATTTAGTCAGTCACTTAAACTCACTCAAAAGAGAGAGGTCCAGCCAGGACAACTATTAGGGATATCTGCTTCTCTGACAACAGAAACATATGGTTCTGGCTGCTCCTAGCCCCTCAGCACTGCTGGCTCTGTAGCAGGGAAATTTCTGAAGAGACTGGTTTGTTTATAAAGCATTGCCACTGAAACAGTGGGACACTCATTTACAAAGTTATAAAACACCAGTTTTATAAAGCAGCCCACAATATACAGGCTTAATACAGACCAGCAGTGCCTCTGAAGAAATTGGAAACATATTTTGTCAGGGCTCAAACAAGCAAACAAAATGTCTAGGCAACAGGCAAATAACCCAGACAATCGTCTGTCTCCAGCTGTTCCCCATTCAGTACAGGGCAAACACAGTCCAGTTATGTTGTCACTGAAACTATCTGAGAGGAGGAAATGAATTGCTGCTTGCAAGCTTGGGATGGGAGCACAGGATGGAGCAATGTTTTTCTCAAGACTGCCTTTAGGGCATGGTACAGAGACACCAGGGCCCAGCTGAGCTCTGAGTGAACCTGATGGAAAAGCTCACACAGGTACAGACACGTACTCGCTAAACTCTCTAAATCCAGCCTGCACTGATAAAGAGGCAGAGTCTGTGGTCTTTCACTGGCAGCATGTTATCTCAGTGAAGCTCTCAGCAAGCAGAAACCTGTATTTCAGAAATTCTCCATATCCTCTGTCTTCTCAGGAATTACAGGGAGGCAGGGAGGATGCCAAAGGGCCCTTCTTTGTTATCACAGTCTGCTACCAGTCACATTTCCAGGAACATAAAACAGTGGCACTGCACAACCCACCGCCATGGTTGCACTCAGATGCAGACACCCAGCACCAACGTGCTGTACAGTACTAAGCTAAATAGAGACTAGGATCTTTGTTGAACAACCATCAATGAGAAACTCCTTTTGCTACATCTTTACGATGAAGCAACTACAGAGTGTTTAATTTGCTCTCCTGTGTAATGGCTGCCACCTTCAATTGGTTTTCTAAACGTTAGTAGCCTCTGAATGGAGCTTGTCTGTGGTGCACAAATGGGCTGTTGTATGTGTCTGTCTACGGGGCTCTCAGACTCAGAAGAGCTCTGAGACAATAAAATCCCCCCGGCAAGAACAACATCTACAAAAAGCTTTGTCCTCACTTCCCCCAGCCCCTCATACATATCCATAGCCGCCTTGCTCATCCTGTAGCCTTTGGACAGGCACAGACTGAATGAGGACAAAGAGGGTCGCAACTCCACACACACTCACAGTGCCAGCTCCAGTAATCCCCTCAACACTCTGATGAGCCTGTCTGAAAGAGTTAATCTCTCCTCACCTTAGCCTACAGATTGACTACTTCCACTGCTCCAGTCTCCCTCCTCCCTCTGCTCAAACATTCCCAGGTCTAAGGTCTCACTCACTCAGTGAGTTCTTTCTTTCAGCAGAACAAGGCAAGTGCTGAGCATGTGTGAAATGTTGCTCTCATCCTCTGATACCATTTTACACCTGCTTTGGACTGCTGCAAACCAATGAGGGAAATGTCTCCTATGTGTGTGAGATGGCTCTTTTCTTGTCCAGTCAGGAGGAAAGCAATGGCTGCTTGCATTTTTACTGCTCCAGGGATGTGCACCAGCAGAAGGATTTGCACCTTCCACGGCATGACCACAGCCTTGTTGAGGGAGGCTGGGGTGTCAGAGGGTGCCACAAAGAACAAGGAGTGGCACTGGCATTGCACTGAGAGTCTGCAAAGCACTTTGCAGTATGCATAGACTAGACATCATCAGTCCATACTGTGTCAAGAGGTAGATTTGGTGCTGCTCGATAGAGCCTGGGCAGGTTGCAGGATTTTGAAGTAGACACTGTCTCATCTTGTATGTAACATTTCTCCTTAGTATCTACTCTCTCCTCTTCATTTATTGCATGTCCAGTTCAGATATTACTAAGCGCTTCCCTCCAGGCTCACAGCCACACAAATCCCAGCACTGGCAGAACGGCACTGGGATTGGAAGAGTCTCTAGAGATGATAGAGAAGAGTCTCTATCAAGAGTTTGGCTGGGGCAGGCTCCCAGAGTAGCTCACTCCTCTGACACGCACCATTCGTGCCCTTGTGACTGCACATGGACACACCACACAGCCTTGAGGCTGCAGAGCTGAAAGCTTTGCAGAGCTCTGACTATCTTTTGGCATTTTGTTAGTGCTGGGGTAGACTCAGGACTAGCACTGCTTTTACTGTCTGGGMGGGCTTTTTAGAAACTGGAGGATCATCTGCACTACTTGAACTTGCCTGTAATGTACTTGCTGTAAGTACCAGAAGGCTTTGACCATTTGGCACCTGCTAGAAGTGCTAGAGTTGCTTTTCCTGTTTTCACATGTTTTTATTATTTCTTTCCATTAGCTTTCACTGCTTGATTGTGTTCGATTTTAATTGTTTGAAAAAGCATTTCCTGTTTATTGTGATATCTGCTCTCATGTGAATCCTCTTTTGCGGAGGGTCTCAGCTGGCCACGGGAGCGAAGAGGTTGTTTCAGCTGCACAGAGCCCTTGGCCAAGCATACGTAGCCAAAGCTAGCCCTTGCAAAGTGGAGAGATAGGAAAGCAGAAGAGCAGGTAAAAGCATTAGCTTACAGAAAATAAGTTTGCAAAGATATGGGTTATTACTCTCTTCCAGACAGCTGGAAGAAAGGACAGCTGAGAACAGCTTCTCCAGCAACAGCAGCTCCCAGCAGGTTCTCCATGAAACAGTCAGCCATGCCTCCTTCACAGGTTTCCTAGCTCTCACAGGCAACTGAAGCAGAGGTAAGTGTCTTTTCTAAAGCAGAATTACTCCTGCCACCATTTTCTACACACTTTCTCATAAGTTCTGAAAAAAAATACCGCAAGCAAGGAGGGTACTGTCATGAAGCAGAAGCCAGCCTTCAGTCKGACCCCAATGGCTCTTTCCTCTTCAAGTTAAACGTACATTTGTTTGCTGTGTGATGGCTGCACAGGGAACAGAGACTTCCCTAGTGACAGGCCATGCTGGCAGCAAGTGGCTCCATGCCTCAGGGCAGAGAGGGCTTGGCAGGCTCACTGAGCGAGAACATGACAAGTCTATCGGTGTCAGACAGATGCAGTGCACACCAGTAGGCTGGAATTGTGAGACAGCTGGGCACCTTGTACCTCTCGGAGATTTTGACACAAAAGGCCAAAAAGTGACAAGTAGAGCTCGAAGCACAGCAAGGCAGAAGCTCTTCCCATGATGAAAGGCACTGCAGGGAGGGCAGCAGGTGGGACATGTGTCCTGTCCGTTACTTCAGTACAGTCAGAAAAGCCCACAGATGCAAAAACAGATAGGTTCTGCTATATATCTATGAGATGGGGGTTCAGCACCGAGCTACCTTTATGGCTGCTGTAGTATTACAGGCAATGACCAAACCTACCACCCAAATGATTTGCTAAAGACCATTAAGTGCCTGTGGTTGCCTACAACCAAATTTCTTCACATTTGGGGACCTGTATACTTGTTCGGCGGAGGCATCAGACCAGGGGTGAGGTAAATACAGACCTCCTTGAATGTCACCTTCCCTGCTCTGAAGTTCAACACTCTCTCATGATCCTCCTGCAACTGCTGCACAACTCACTGCTGCTAGCCCCAGTTCCCTGTGGGAACTCTTCCTGTGGGAAGGGGACAAGAACAACAAAGCAGGCAGGAAGGTCACTGTTATTGCAAGGACTCTGTGAAGACTGCATACAGCTTTACTACTTTTTGGTGGGTATGATCAGAAAAGTCCACCATGAGCTGCAAAGGAGGAAGAAAAACTGTCACCAGTGAGTATCCCTGCTAAAGGCACCTGATCTTGGAAGCAGAAGGCAGGATCAGCAGGGAGTCACCAGGGCTGGCATCTGGCAGCACCCACAGGAGGCAGCTTGGCAGAGAGGAATGTTAACTGTCCCAGAGGCTATCTGACAAACCCAGGGCTGTGCTAGCAGAGTCACTGTGAATACAGTCTGATCATKTAAATGTGCCAGAACCTATATGAACTCCCAGAAGGACTTGGCACAGCAATTAACTCTAGCTTGAGCTCTTTTCATAACAGTTTTTAGTGCAGGTTCTTTCTGAATCAAAGAGCAACCAGAGGTGTGCTTGTGCAAGCAAGCTAGAGAAGTCTGTAATTTCTGGCAGCASGAAGCAAAGCAGTGGCATACAAAGCGATTACTCTGCCTCACTGCAGCCCAATCAGTACTCCTACCCAAGCCTCATTCTCCATTTGCACTAGCAGAGAACTGAACACTATGACTGCAAGGGAGGAGGGGGACTTTGTATGGCCAGTCCCAGCAAGAAGGAGAGGGTAAAGAAACGATAGCTACAGTCTGAAAGCTTGGCTAGAACACGTTTTCAGGGATTTCTGCACAAGGTAGTTACCTCCACACATGGTGTTCCTGCTGCCACTCAAGGGCACCACCCTTCTCCTTGCAGGTAGAGTGACAACAAAAGTTACTAAGAGGTTATACTGAAAAGATATCCTTATGCTGTGTCATGCCAGCCATTCTTGAGCCAAGTGCAATATATTGTGCACTGGCCCTATTAGCTGAACCCTAGATATCACTACAAATTGGGTAGGTCAGGTGATTATTACACGTCATCCAACACACAGGCATTTCAAAAGGCATGGGTCAGGTCAGGAACCAAGCATCCTGCAGGGAAGAACAGATTTATCTCAAGCAGGGTCTTTGTCCTAGACAGGACAAAAAGGAGCCGACCTGGGGAAAGAAGGCTTGCACAAGCTTAATACTAGTGAGGAGTCTGTGGGTATGCTTTTTGTCATGTAATTTTTTTCTAAACAACGACATTATCAACCAAAAGGGCTCAAATTTCCAAGCTTAGCTCCAAGTATCTCATTTTTCACTATCTGGCTTTTCCAAATTGTTTTGAAAAAATAAATAAAATGAACATCAACACTTCACTACATTCAYGTAAATTAATGATTTATTTTCAACATCTATTTTATTTTCACAGCTTTTTGATCAGTATTAATACACTTGACAGGTCCAATTTATATGCAAATCAGCTTATATTCACAATACAAAATAGGAAAACTTAATTTCTCGTGCTTTTTTTTTATCATTAAACTCTCACTAAAAACTTTGCTCATTCATCTGTCTCTCAAAAGCATCAATATTCACTACAGATCCCTTGCCCTCACTATCCATTAGCCTCATAGAGATGTCAGGAAGTGGGGAAAGAGACATTTTTGTGGAGATGCATGAACTCAAGTGTAGCTATACTGTCCCACAAACATATGAACATTATAAACACGGGATCTTGCAGTCTGTCTGTGTGCCAGATGTTAAGAGATCACAAATGAGGACACCAGATTTTCCAGTTCCTGCTTCTGGCTGTTTTTTCCTGTATCCTTGCTCCCAGCTGTAATTGGTGCCAGAAGTGTTTTCTTAGAAAGAGCTTCTCTGCTGGACAGCTCTTGTCACAGTATATCACATGATTTGCTAACTGAGACTTGCAAAGCAGCCAAGATTGCTCCCGTAAATATTGACATAGATACCGAATCATCACTGCTCTTAAATCAAAAAGTGGAGGAAGGGAATGGCATATAGAACAGGACTCCGTATTCAGAAAGACTTAGAGAGAAAAGGAAAAAGAACAACTCCCTTGACCTCTCCAGATTTTGCCATCTGGGAAATGCCCTAATCTGAACCCTGATGAAAACACTGAAAAAAAAAACTCCCACTGGTACCAACAGGTTTTGGATCAGGAGCTAATTCTTCATCTCTTTTCATTTCATATCTGGAAAAAAATCTCTCTCCACCATCTAGACCACTTGGTGTCTCTCTTCTGCTCCTTCCTTATTATTTAAAGAGTTTCAGATCCAAGCAGCAAAGGGTAAGCACTGGAGGAAAGCAGCAGCAGCAGCAGATGCTAAGAAAACATGAAGTGTACTTTAGCCAGTCTGACTCTCTTTTGTTATATTTAGCCAACAAAAACAGTTTCTTCTGTGAGAAAGGAGTCATCGCTGAAGAGCTCTCACACAAATCATGTCTTGAAGAAGTGGTGTTGTCAGATGGCCGGTATAAGAAAACTGGGAATCGGGAAGTTGGGGCCTTGCAACTTTGTGAAAGCCACAAAACCTTCCTGGCTCAACTTACTCATTGTGAAAAAGGGAGAGTGAAACTTGTTCACTTACCGCAGAAGGCTGTGGCAAAGCTCAGGGAGGTCTTTGGCAGATTTCCAAAGACCTTTCATACTGTAACTAAGGAAAAAAAAATCAACAAATATGATTTCTTCTGACCAAAAAATTTCCCACGAATAACGGCATATATTTATAATCAAGAACAGTTCTAAAGACTGGCACTTTCTGTGCTAACCACCTAGCACAAGAAGCGTATTTCTGTACTTGTRCGCACCTAGCACCTTGTGCAAGCTCTACGAAACCTGCGCTGCTTCGGCCCTTGCCTCACTGCAGCAGGTTGGATCAGAGTGACTCCCCGGGGACCCCCGACAGCCCCGCAGGGCTCTGCCTCTCTGAAACAGCGCGGAGGAGMCGACAGCCAGTGGATCCCGCGAAGGACCTTGCTTTGGGCGGGAATCCCGAATTCGGACAGGGCGCGCGGCCACCTTGGCGGGAGAGGGCACAACGGCTGGAAAGCAAGCGCCAGCTCTGCTCGCCCACACCATCTCAACCCCACGCCGGGGACGGGGAGCGGCCGGGGCTCGCCCCGCCGCCCCTGCCTGAGCCGTTAGCGAGGCCCGGCGGTGAGGAGCGGCGCGGCCCCCGTCGCCCCGTGCGGCAGCCGCTCGCCCCTGCGGCGCCTCACGCCGCGGAACTACATTTCCCAGCAGGCCGCGGGAAAGCGCGAAGGGGAGAAGGGAAAGGAGGCAGTGCGCGTGCGCAGTGCCCCTCTCYATCATGGCCACGGTGCTGTCCCGGGCGCTGAAGCTGCCAGGTACGAGGGTCTTCGTCCCCCGCGTGAGGGGAGGGGGCGCGGGAGCAGCCACATCCGGGTCTTCCCCGCTGCGGCGTCGCGGTGCCCCCATTGGGGGGGGCGTTGCCATGGCGATGCGGCCGTTGGGGGGCGGAGGCGGTGGGGCGGCCTGCGGGGGGCGGCCGGGCCGGGGCGCACCGGGCGCTGCTGGCGGCGGGGGAGCGACTGCGAGGGCTCAAACCACCACCCTCAGCGCGGAAGACAAGTGGCTCCGTGTCTGATCCACCCCTGTGCGCTCTTTTCACTCTTTACCCTGCAAAAGCAGGCCAAGAACTCAGTATATGTCGCTACAGTTATCCAGGTTAATGTTTAAAGTCTGCCTAATACATGGGGATAATTTCATCTTGAGCAAGATGAAAGGGTATTCAAGCATGAGGGACTATTGTTTGGGAAAATCAGATCTTTCAAAGATAAGGCAGTCAACACCAGAACAGCAGCCATTCTCTTCAGCGAGCAGAGTGAAAGGGAACAGAAATACCTAGGGAAACCAGATCTTGTGAGTTTATTGTTGCCTGCGGGATGGACTGGCAGGATCCTGCTGGAGATGGTGCCAGTGCACATGGCTGTGCTATGCCAGTCGGAGGAGGTGCTTCATCATCTCTCCTCACCAGTTCTTGCCTTGAGGACAGCCCTGGGACAAAAGCAGCACCCAGGTGCTGGGGTGCGGGCTCATCCCTGTCATCAGCACTGTCGTCTTTCTGCAGCTCCCATGGGGACTTTGGAGCAGAAGCCGCTGGGCAGGGGGTGCTTCCCTCCTCCATCGGTCCGTGAAGGTTGCAGTAATATCTGCAAGGTCCTGCCCAACAGCATTTAGCAATCCATATAGGTGGTCTTCGACTGTCATTATTTTTTAATTAATGTAGTGTTTTATGCTCTAAGAAGTTTTGCTTGCTATTCAGTTTCTTCCTGGTTATGAAAGACTTGTTTGGCTAATTGGAATGTGTCCTGCAAGAAGTTTATTAGGAAAAGTGCAGACTAGTGGATAAAAGTGTACATGTTTGCATGTGAGCAATGAGGAACTCTACAATGACAAGTACAAATCTCCTCCTGGATCTCTAGAGCTGGGATGATCTATTTGGTATCTGTGTTTTGGGAGACACTAATTTGGGAACAAGCGCAGGCCTCGTAGCTGCAGTTAAGAAGACAGTTCTTCTGTCGATCCTTTGGTTAAACTGTGTATCTGATATCTTACTTTTATGATTACCTTCTCTAAAAATACAGCTTTCAACAGCAATGAGAAGGCAGAAAGCCTATTCCTACAGCTGTTTTTTTCTTCTGCATCTCATTAAATTAATTACATCAGTATGTGTACATGGCAACTTATCTCCCCGTGGGCTTGGAAACATGTCTGCTGTACCCAGTGACTGCTGCCTGCCAACTCCTTACTAAAAAAAAAAAAAAAAAAAAAAAACAGAAGCCTGAAACAAGTACAAGTACAAAGGATGCTAGAACTAGATAGCAGTAGGTCATCAATGGGATAATGCACTGAAAGTTGCAAAAGAAAAGCCTTTCCAGTAAGTAAAGGAACTGATGACAGTTTAATATCTTTCAAGTTGTCAGCACTGGAAAAGAACATTTCATTATGAGTTGGACCTGATTCCAACACAGATCACCTCATGGATGCCTCCTTTCCAGTTCATGATCACATGATTCATCTTTTCTTCTACAAAAGGTCACATTGTACTGCTACAATAGCCAAAGAGCTGCCTGTGCAAGAAGTATGGTTAGGCAAATGCATAGGGGATTTTCAAAGGCATAAAGCTTGATTTGGATTCAACTACCCTTAAAAGTCAACAAGTTTGGGTTATTTTCTCTCCTTTCTGGCCTTGAAAATCTCCCTCTTCAGTATTTACTTTTTTTTCCAGTTGCTGACAAAAAAAATCCAGGGCAGTAACTTGGCCACAGACCACAAGCAAGTGTTCCTCAGGTTGCTTGTAACCTACAGGCCATTGGCTGGAAACCACTGTTTTATCACTGGAAAACTGAAAATTTCACAGGATTTTCTGAAAGCCGTTCACTTACAACAAAAGCAGTTTCAGCTATCTCTTGATGGACAAACAGTCTGAGTCATGGAGCTGACCTGAAAGGAACAGATTTTAATTCTAGAGTGTTTCTTAAATCATAATTCTCTGCATGAAGTGAGACTACAATTGTTTTCATACATCCTGTACTGCTCTTTATGTCTCTCTGTTTAAAAATCATTTTAGGAGTGATTAGTGGAAGCCAGGTATTGTATCCCTCCTTCCCACAACCAGTGACCTAAAACTCTGATGGATTGCATTCCTTCTGATCTCTCTCTTCAGCCAGTCGAATCATGAGTTATTTATTCTCTGCACCACCAAACAGCCTCAAGAGGCTGGATTGAGCATGCCCTTGCCAGTCCTCCCAGTGCATTCCTGGAACAGCTACAGATCGCTTGTTAGGACACTCTCCAAACAGTGGGAGATTAATGTTTGCATCCACTGAGGTTGCAACTGGGTCTCCCACATCCTAGGTGAGTGCTCCAACAGCTATTATTGAAGGGCAGTATCTTCCCTT
The DNA here is from genome assembly GCF_003343005.1 of Rhea americana. Lineage (NCBI taxonomy): Eukaryota > Metazoa > Chordata > Aves > Rheiformes > Rheidae > Rhea > Rhea americana. Next base: position 116,046 of record NW_028186403.1, read on the forward strand.
TTTATGGCTTTAAAAAATGGCACTGCATTTCATGCGTGACTTAGTACTGAGTGAGTGTGCTTTGGAGTACCAACTATGCTTTGGGGAAAAGATAGGASGAATCCCAGTTTCTAGTTCCCAGTTAGGCGTAGATGTTAAATAAGACTGAACAGCTTAGTGCGTTATAGTTTTCCTATAAATCAGTGGTGCCTGTCCTGTGCAGATCACTAAAAGCCTTAAGTTATTGCTGTGTAGCCTACGTAGCCATTTTTAGCCTCCAACAAACGGATTGGGATTCTTAACTGGTTCTCAGCATGAAAGGTGTCCCTGCTACAGGACATTAGTGATGTTTGACACCATTGCAGATGTCCCCATATCTCAATCCCAGCTAGTTCAAGGACTGGTTGAGCCTCAGTTTCAAGGTTTGTTTTGTCTCTTACAGATGCAAAATGAAAATGTTCAAAATATAGCTCATTCCTATCAATGTTTTTAGTTGCCCCAAAGATGAAGAGCAGCTTTCAATCCTCTGAGTTGACTGTCTGGAATGAAAATAACTAAATAAATCACAGTTTCTCAGAAGTGTAATTTTGCTGTTGGGCTAACATGTTTCAAGCACTGCACTTTCCGAAACCAAGAGCAACGTGATTAACACGAGAACTGTTACCTTTGACTTCTCAGGACAAACGGCTGAAATACCCATTTACTCTTGGGCCAGCATTATTAGCTTTTCATACTACACTGACCTTGCTTGAACTGGCACATCTAGATCTGTAGAGAGATGATGTAAATACTCTGCCATAAGTTCTCAGTGGAACTTTTTGTTTTCACTGAATTGTCTTTCAGCAGCTTGTCAGCCCAGCCCCACTGTATGTGTAGAGATCTGKGAAAGCTGCACTTCTCTCTCATGACAATTTCTGTGAGCAGTGCGCTGTGAGCCACTGAGGTCAGCAAGCTTCTGTGCTGCACATGGGATGGAGTCAAGATGGGTTGTTACCAAGACTGTTCCCGAAATGCACTGGCTCTGCATGCATGCTGTTACAAGACACATCTGTGTGACAGTGCAGTGCTAGGCAGGGATACACTAGACTGTCCCATAGAAATCAGTATCTTATTTGGGCTCCTTACCTCTGCCAGGCATAACATTTTGGAGTGTGTGTGTGTGCACTGGGTTATTTTGATGCAAGTCTTCTGTGGAAACACATAGTTAGGAAAAGAAGGGCCCAGTGTAGATATGTGATCTGACTGGCTCTCATTTCCCTCTATTAAGTGTGGGTGTGTTGCCCTACTTGCTTGAACTTACAACAGGGCATTGGCTTTTACTGGGATTGACAGTTTTTCTTACATCTAAATTTGACACTAAACATCATTTCCAAATGAGATGGGAAGCCCTTCCACCACGCATTCCCCTTCATGAGACGGTAGGCAAAGTTCAGATGGGTCTGATGGTTTGTTGGTCTTTTGTTTTAAGACTGCCTTTAAGGCTGCTTGAACGTTTCTGGTAAAGAAATGATATCCAAATCCTGCAAAATAGATTCTAGTGTATTGCACTGTCTGGACGTTGTAGTATATGTGTAACTACCTTCAATGGAAAAATAAAGTGTATGATCTAGTATAGTAAGAATAATGAGGAGAGCCCTTTAATTTCCATTCGGTAAAGCCTTCTCATCCTCTTAATGTCTGAGAATGGTTGAAACTGTGTATTTTTGCTTGTTATTTGTGCCTTTCATGCATTACTTTAAGCGTGTTCAGGCACAAGTTAGCTCCTGGATCAGGTCAGCTTCAGGCAAAGGAAAATGAGACAGATGTTTGGGATAACAAAGGCCCACTTTGGAACAGGAGAGCAAGAGAAATAGACCAAATCGCTGCAAACCTCAGAGCAGTAGCCGTGGCTCCATGCCCAGGTTGGTGGCTCAGGGCAGCTCCCTCAGATGTGATCCTCCACTCGTAGCTCAGGGCAGTGAGACAGCATGATCTTGCCTCCCCAGCCCCATAAGCAGATGGCACTGGCCTCATGCCAGTGTCTGCAGCCAGGCTCTGCACCTGCCCTCATCCCTGTCCCTGCCGCTGTCTGGAGCTTAGGGAAGAAGTTGTCTGTGTCAGGCATTGTGGCAGGAGGTTAAAAGCYCTCTAGAGCTAAGCTGCTTTCCTGTACCACCACCTGAAGGCGTCAGTGCCATATTATCTCAGCAAGGCTGGGCACATGCTGTCACTGATGATGGGAGCAGGAAGGAACAGGGCAGGAGCACTGAGATTTCCTACTGCTGGGGCTGGAGTGCTCCCTCTCCCCGTGCTGAGCCATGCAGAGAAGGTGGCGTCTTAGGGGAGCAGCCTTGATCCCGTTGGAAACCAGAACATTACTTACCCAAAATGCCGAAATAGCTTACTTTGCCCTCATCCTCAGGGAACTTAYACCCATTTTTACCAATGCTGCTGAGAAATGATACTCAGTGCTTAAGCCCTACTGTCATCTTTCCCTCCTTTATAAAGCAGGACAGAAAATGCAGTGGTGCTGCTTCGACCAGGCAGGAGGAACAAGGGAAAAGTGAATGGCAGAGGAAGGCTCCCACTGGAGGATGTAGCCTAAAAATGAAGAGGAGCTGTATCAGGATTAGAGTTTGGCAAATGCTAAAGGAGTTCAGAGTCTGAACGCAAGAGACTGTTGAGGTGTAGGTACTGAAAGGGTTAAGCATGACTTCACGTTAGTATGTCTCATTACCGAACAGGAAAATATTAAAAGGAATTAAATAAATCATGGATTACATATACATATATGCACATATATGTATATTTATGTATGTATATCTTTATTTTGGGGAAATAAACTATTAGCATTGCTTCTCCTGTAGCTGCTACTCTGAAATATAGACGGACTCTGTTTTTTTCTCTTGCATCTCTCCCTTGGATCCATTCAAAATTGAGATTACTCTGCATTGCTGTGCTCTGCAGCATTTTCTCCACTGAGACCCTGAAAAAGCAAGGAGCTAATATTTTGTTATCTTTCTCCATTTCTTTCCTCAGGAAAAAAGAGCCCAGACCTTGGGGAGTACGATCCCCTCACTCAGGCTGATAGTGATGAAAGTGAAGATGACCTGGTGCTCAACATACAGAAGAACGGGGGGGTCAAGAATGGGAAGAGCCCCCCCGAGGAGATGCAGGACCCTGACTCTGATGTGGAGGTTGGGATGACAAAGCAGCACACATCAGAGAGTGCACCTGAGAGTTATCCTTCAGAGGCAGCCGGGAGTTTGGAGCAGAAGTCTGCTCCCTCCCTCATGCCTTACCTGCGCACAGCGGTCTTTTTGCTCACTGTGGTGATCTCAATGATTCTGGTGTTGGTGTGTGCATTTCTAATTCCCTGTCCCCCTAGAGACTTGCATAACACGTGGATCCGCAACCTAGGTCAGGGAGCAGGTGAGAAACCTCCAGGAGCAGCATCTGGCGTGGGGGAGGTGGCAGCTCCCAGGCTGGGCATCGGCGGGAGAGACCTATCTGAGAAAGCCAGCTCAGAGCAGAGACCTTTCCTCACCACCGCAGATGCTCTGAGGTAACACACAGGTGGCTGTGTCCTGCTTACTCTTCAAGCTGAAGCCTGTGACATCTGGCATCAGTAGATAATAGTGCAACCGAATCTCATTTCTGTCAACACCAAAAAGCATCCTCCCATCCTGCCTTTTTGTCCGGATGGTACTCTGTGTTCCAGATAGAGATGGCCCAGACCATTTTAAAACATTTTGCCTCCCTCTCTAGTTCCTGTGTTTCAGCAGCACCTCCACACTGAAGTGTGTGCACTAGGGAGGAGAGGGATAGAAGTCTTTGTGTCTGCTGACTGGCTCAACTAACCTTATTTCTTTTGTCTTCTTGCCTTGCTCGAATCCATAAATCAACATTTGTGATCTTTTTGTCATTCTATACCRACCATTGGTAACATTTCTAAAGTGTCTCCCATTCTGACCTCTGAAGCAGTGGTTTGTAAAATAATTTCTGCCGGGTCTAGATATGTCTCTCCCTCCCCTCTTTCTGCCCCCAGCTTCTAAATCTGGGTCTCTGATCAGGTGTGTGACTCCCATATCACCTCAGAGAGTGAGGTGGGAAGCAGACATCTTTATCAGCAACTCTGTTTTTTCCCTTTCCTTTCTCTGACCTAGATGCTGGGTCTTTGCTTTCTCATGCAATGAAAGATCTAGTCATTGTGGGAGCTGCCCGGCATTGGTAGTTACTAAACAGACTCCATGAGACTTGTCYATCCATGAGTCTCTTCCTTTGGGCCAGCCCTCAGCTCCTGGTGTGGCCGTTGGGCTCGGTGGCCATTTTGACATCAGTGCGGTAATCCTCTCTGACTGTTGCAGGTGGTGTGTTATCCCCRCTGGAGCTGTGTGATGTCAACGGTGATGGGCTCCCTGACATCCTCATCGTCTTCACAGCCTTGATGAATGCCAGTGTCATGGGTAAGCACCACAGCTCCTTTCTGTTCCTCTTTCCATTTCTGATACTTTACAGTACAGACGTTTGTATATTCCTGTTTGTGCAACTTGCAAAGCCACCACATTATCCTTTTTAGATTTCCTTATAATGGCTGCTGTGCCGTGCCAGTGCTTTGTCACACTGCTCATAATTTTCATTTCAAGCTGTACTCCCATTCCTCTCTGATCAGAGCCATCTATTTTCTATGAGCTCTGATCAGAGCTCATCGATCCAGGGCAGGTCCATCTCTTTGTCCTGTATTTGAGCAGCACTTCGTCTGGGAGCAGGGGTAAATCCACCTGAAAAACATCACTCCAAATAGCAATTAGGAGTAAATTTTATTTCATTTGGTAATTCTCAAAGCCCCTCACAAAGGAGCTCAGTCTTGCTGTCTCCATTTTACAAGCAAGAAGATGGAGGTGGAGAGAGTGCCTTGACAGAGGTCACAGAGGAGATCCAGAGACAGTGAGTGAACTAGTCCATCTTTTCTGATCTCTAGTCTAGTGTCTTGGGCATTACTAAAATAGTTGGAGATAGGAGCAGTGATGGCAGAGTTGACAGCTGGAGTGCTGCGRTTCCTTTGAACTACTCAGTTGCTTGCCAGTCTGGAGGATGATGGATGTTTTTCCCTGTAGCTGCTCTGATTCCCTATCTTCCCTGGGACCTAAGAAGGCTTGACAGATTTCTCTTAATGTGGTGATTCTGTTGTTTTTTAGAGCAGCTGTAGATTGGTGCTTCAGGAGACATTCTTCCCCTCCTGCCTCTTGTATCCAGGGCACTCTGTACCCTTGCCAGGCTCCAGACAGGAGCTGTTAATTCATAGACAGAAGATTGCCTGGTGGTATGGAAGCTAGTGTGCCTGCCTTTGTAGTAGGGATCACCCTTCTACTTCTTTTTTGCTACTTTTACTTTCTCTGATAACTCTCACACAACAAATAATGCATCAGCAAACTACTGATTGTGTTGCTGGCATTGTCATATAGGGGCTGCCAAGTCTGGTGTACTATTGCTTATGGCTTCTGAAGTCCTGGAGCTTGCTACCTCCCCAGCCTGGCTTCACCTCAGATTATGCGAAATCTGTTCAGTCCTGGAGACATGTTCAGGAGCAAGAACACATTGCACAACCCAAAGCGAACTCTTGTGGGAGAAAAATGACAATACATTCAGTGCCTTGGCTCTGCAAGAAACGGGATAATAAAAAACATAGTTAGAGGAAAGGGAAAATACTGTTCCACCATGGCCCAAGAAGGCCCTGAGTATTTCACAGAAAATTCTACAGAAAGAAACCCACAGGCAAAGAGAAAACTGTGTAGAGTAGGTTTAAAAAGAAAGAATCAGAGCGAGATACTGTTGACATGAAGGCTGCATTCATTTTGTAAAGGTTGTCCTTCTGCTCTGTATTTTGTAATTGCATTTAGTTTATCTTCCATCATAGACATACGTACAGTTCTCAGCATGCTCCAAGTGTTGGAACTAACCATACATAGCTGCACCCTGGGCTATAGCTAGCAGAGACAAAACAGATGCTGAAGCAGGTGTAAGCATATCACAATCCTACACTGACATTATTGGACATCAGCCCTCCTGCAGCTTGTACTCAGAGCATTCATACAGTGCCTTGTAGAGACAAGCTTTGAATAGGTACCTGATGGACTAAGCTATGGCATCATTAGCAGCTTATCCAGCCCACGTTCACAAGAGCTAGGAGCTGCACTGAGGAGCAGTGCATTGAGGGGGTGTTCTTGGTCCCTACCTACCCAGTGATAAGAACTTGGGCTGAGGAATCCCCTCAGCATGAGCCAGATGATTTCCATTCTGGGGAGGATTATGGATTGCGCCAACTAGCGAATTAGAAAAAGACCAATTTACAATTACACCAATTTATTGTAGACAAACTGTTTTTTGAAACACAAAAAATCACTTGGAAAACAAAAGAAAAAGTACTCAGATTGTCAATCACCTTCTGCCCCAGAAATACAGATGACCTAGGCCCTTTTCAAGAGAAGGCTGCTGCCCTATGAATCACTTAAGGCTTCCCCTCAGTGCTAACTGTTGTCTTGAGGGAGAAAGGATCAGAAGGATCAGGAGCTTAGTGTGATTTGACAGCAGTGTGTTTCATGCTAGAAAATCAGCACAACTGAGCAGACTAGTCCCAGGAGGATCTTGGTTCCTCTGCATTCACCTGACCACATCTCATGGTTGAGCTCAGCTCCAGCCTTCATGATTATCTGCCCTGTTGGCTCACACCCCGATTCTTATCTGGAAGTCACTGTCAGGCTCCACAAGCAGAGAGACTCAGCCATGATGTGGGATTTAACCTTTGTTTTCAAGCAGTGTTGATGTGGCTGGCTTGAGCTGCTTAGTTCCAGGAGCTAGAGCTGGAACTCAAACATAAAGACCAAAGGCAATATGGACCTAGTCTTTGATGCCAAGGGATTTCATTCTTTCCCTCCTGTCTCTTCCAGGTGTCTCTAGACCTTCAGTGACTGTGATGGCCCTCTCTGGTATGAATGGCAGCACCCTGTGGTCCATCCACCTTCCTGAGGAGACTCTGAGCGTGCAGTGCAAAGGGCTGTCACTAGGAGCACCTGCAGAGCCCGTCTGCCTTGTGACAGGAACATCTAAACTCCTCAGCCTTCTCAGTGCCTCCACAGGTAAAGTTAAATACCAGCATGTTAGAAAGATGCTGCTTTTTTCTTTTCTTTAAAGGACTAATAAGCAAGAATAATTCAGTGCTAACACTTCACRGTGTCTATTACGTAGTGACACACAGGAAAGGGTCTAAACATTGATACGTTTCTAGTTATGCAGGATGAGAGAAAATCCAAGCCATTGCTGCTCATCTTCCTCCTACAGTCTAAGACCGTTTCAAATTGTTAATATTATCCTGTAGCATCTTCATGGCCTAAAGGATCTATATGGGCTGTTTTCATCAACACTGAGCAGTAACTACATCCTCACCACCTAACTAACAACACTAAAAACAATGCCATTCTTGAAGAAATTATTAAGGACATAAGGACATGTGCTGCAGCCAGCTAAACCTTTCGGAGAAATTAGCCTCATAGAAGAATTAGTTAGATGTGAATCAATATTGCATTTTTAATCATACTGATCCTGTGCATATCCATTCTCTGTTGTTCGTCCTACCATGTTAATTAACCAGCAGAAGTAGTCATGGGTGAGTACAGGAGGATGTTTTCTGGAACCAGAACAGAGAACGGAAAATGTAAGACATACTGGACTGAAGTAACAGACCTAGTCAACTGAGCAGCACCACTTAATTTTCAAATGTTTTTAGGTATCAGATCACTCACACAGCTCAGTGTTTGTATGGTCAGAACAATAGGCTATCTCCTTTAGCAGTAGTAGTAGTGCTAGTAATGTGCATAAATGTTTGCAAGTCTGGCCTTTAGTTTCCTTTATTATAGAGGAGTGAGCTTTATCCCCACAGCAGAAGAAAAGGAAAAGCATTTTTAAACCCTGACTGAAAAAGCAGAAGTCTGGGCAAAGGAATTTGAAGAACTAAAAGCATCAAATTTCACTTTGCCTTCTTTGAGTGTTTAAGTTAATTTAACAATTTGTAAATCAGGTTTTATTGAGTGTACATCTGGGTCCCTGCTGGACTGCTGAACCATTTGACATCATGTCTGCTAACATGTTTTCACCCTGAGTGGAGTCAGCATGCCATGCTGGAGTGGCTATTTGCTGCTGGGAATTTAACTGAGACACAGATTTGCACTTTGAATATCAGAGCTGCCCATCTATTCCTTTCCCYGATACCCACCAATAGGCTTTCCTGCTGGCTAAGGAAAACAATTGCTGTCCTGCACACTTAAATAAGTTTTCCTCCCAAGAGTAAACCTCAAATGTTTTCTGCTACTTCAGAAAGTGGTGTAGGCTTAAGTAGGCTTAAGTCTGTCTAGAGGGATACCAGAAGGGAACCACAGAGGTACTAAGGCAAGACTCAAAGCCAATCTGAAGAAATGCTGAGGGAAAACTTTGTTTCCTACCATGAGACAGTGCAGCTTGCCATGGTATCTTTTCTGGTTTCAGGGAATTGAGGGACAAGCTCTCTTTTTCCCTCTTTCAAGGAGGTTTTGTAGAATGCTCTGAGGATGCTCACTGGTTCCCCAAATGCTGCATGTCTCTTTCATCATATTCCTCCTACAGGCAAAACCATCTGGACACTGAACTCCGTCCACCTTTCAAATGGGATCCTGGCTGCACCAGCTGCCACTCTTCCAGATGTAGATGGAGATGGGGTTGGGGATATTGTTGTTCTGGCCCTCAAAGAGACACAGGTACAGCATATCCTTGGGCARGGTCTGAAAGGACTGTGACTATCTAGAGGAAGAACAGGGAGTCTTATGCAAAAGGCTGTAATAGGGGATGTAGGAGCCCTAGACAGGTAATTTTTCTTCCCTTAGATTTCCCTGAAAAGCACCCTCCTTCTTTCAGCGCAGTGGGATCAAACAATAGTGATACTATCCACATTTCTTTTCTGCTGGAAATGGAGAGAAGGGTCATTATTTATGCCTGACTGAGATCTGAAAATTATTTGTTTTCTTTCAGTAGATACTTGGTTTGAAGTGAATGTTTAGCAGCAGTGTAGGAAGCCGTGTTGAGACCCTTGGAGAAAGGAGCACTTAGACTATCTGTTGGAAAGAAGCACTTGTGTGATTAATACTGATGTAGATTTCCTCCATGCTTATCCCTCCCCACAATTCTGGCACTCATATTGTTAGAAGAGTTTTGTTTTTGAAGTCCCTTCTATCTTTGATGCTTTTGCAACCAAGAGAAAAGAATGAATTAAAGACTCCCAAGAAGCTAGTCTGAGCAAAGAGGAAGACACCACTTGCTAGACCTTGCTGTGGAGGGAGAGAGCAGTGGTGCTTCATGCTTTGGGGGCAAGGAATTTTCTGAGAGCTCAGATGCATGAAAGCACTGCCAGAAATCTCTTCCTCTCTCTGTCTTTGCAGCCTGATATGTTTTTTATCTTGGTGTCGGGAAAGACTGGGACTGCTTTGGGTGGGCCTGTGAAGTACAGCACCAACGGAGAAGGGAAAGTGATTGGTCCCCAAGTCCATATCACCAGCCGAGGAGCCATCTACATCCTATTTGGTTTTGGTAAGATTCACCATGGCTCCCCAGTGCTTCTCCTTACTCAGAAAACATTAATTCTACCTAAAATAGTCCAGAACATCCCTGGGATGTCTCTACCATGGCTTCCACTGTAAAAGCTAGGAGTAGATAGTCTGGGAGAGTCTCACCACCATGATACAGGAGAATTCAGGAGCACCAATATGGGMTAGCCTGGAATATCTTGGAGTTTCCTAAAGCCAGCTTTGCCTATGGCACATCATGCTAGGGAGGTTCCAGCTCTGGGTTTTTCTTTGCCTCTGGCCATACCCCAGAGATCCTAAAAGCTATCTGCTATTAAGGCATTCATCTTTGCAGGCAAGACTCTTCACCTTTACTCTTCCTGACAGGTAATGTTCAAGCAGTTGCCCTGAGGGATATCTTTACCCAAGCCAGAAATCGGGACAGTTTCCCTGCAATGCTGCAGCAGGAGGAGCCAGAGTGGGAAAAGCGCAGATCTGTCAACCTGTCAGAGCTCATTGACATTTACAGGTAGGAGATGAACTCGTCATGCTGCTTCTGCTAGGAGAGGAAGGAGAGAGAGGGCACCTCCTAGTACTCCTAGAGATGATCTCTCTTACTTTAATACTGCCCCTCTTCTCGTTCCCTAGTTGATATCAGTACTCCAGAGAGCCTGTTATTCCCTTCCTGTCCTGGTAATTGTCCTACTGAGAGAAGTGCATWGGATCATAAAAGGGAGTCTGTTGCTTCTCCAGCTCCTTGTTCCTTTCTTCTACCCCATATACATACCTGGAGGAAAAAAATAAAAACTATTCCTAGCTAATGGAGCCCCTTTGGGAAGTTTAGCCTATGTACAGCATTGTAGGACTGGATTTCCCAGCCACTTCTCCTTTACTGCCAAGTTGCTGTCAATGTCAGCCTGGATAAGAGTAAAGGGAGCAAATGTGAACCCCTAAACACCATGCTTTTTACAGTAACTCAGATGTTCAGAAGAACCCAGACCTAGATTTAGCCCTCTTAACTGAGGGACACACATTAGGAAGCTCAGCTCTATCACTAAGGAAAGACAGTTGTGTTTGAGAATGATTCAGATCTTAGGCAGGATGAATTGCCTTGTGGAAAGGCAGTTAGTGCTGAGATGTGCAAATACAAGCCTAGGAATACAAGAGTTTCCTCTCTCCTTTCCACTTCTACCAGTGGAGGTGTTGACTTCTTGCAGACGATGAAGGCATCTGACACAAACTGCAGCAACCTGCTTATCACCACCAAAGACAGCCTGATCCTACTGCGAGGACAGGACCTGGAGCCCGACTGGATTCTGGAAATGCAGAACATTAGCAGGTTACACACCAGGGGCTTTCTTCTTTCCTATTTCTTTCTGTGTCTCCATTTTCTATCTTTCACTGTTAAGAATGTGCTCCTTAGAAAGCAATTGCAAAGAATTCTCCAGGACTGCAGAGAAATCTAAGAACTGGAGGTGTGCAGGTGCATTGCTGTGCTAGCCATAAGGGCAATGGAGAGAGGGAGCAAGGGACAGGTAGCTGGAAACCTTCTGAGTTTCTGGCTTGTGAGTGATCACAAATAAGGGGTTCTGTTCAGACACCCAACATTAATGTCATGGCTACTGTAGCTCTAAGTTCAGGATACTATTGGTGAATGATTCAGCCCACCTACTGTCCATGGCTGCCAATTACCGGCTCAGTGGGGAGAAGCATCTGCATTAGCAGTGTTAAGTGTTTAGAGAAGGTGTCTGAGTATGGCGCACAAATCTTAATGTTTCTAGAAAGTTGAAAGTCAGCACTCTGATGGCAGTGTGCAATCTATATGCTAGATGCAAACCTTTAAGTAGTATTGCTAGGCCTTGTCCTTGGCCTCTGATTGTGCACATAGAAGTTAAGTAGTTTGCTAGGTCTCATGGATTGATACAGCTTGCCCAGGATTTGGTATTTGTAAAAGGCATTTGGGCACAGTAGAGGGAAATTATGTGGAAAACACAGTGCTTGCTTTGGTATCTATGGGAAAGAAAACAGCCCTCAGCTGAGAGTTACCTAACTGGCAAAAGCATCTAGAGGAGGAAGATATGGGATTTTCATTAAGCAAAACAAATCATTGTCAAATGAGATCTGATACTCAAATAGATGCCCACTTTATTAGAGTCCCCAGTTGAGGACTAATAAATGTCCCCAAAGAGTGTGTCCCACTCTTCAGAGGTAGGGAGTAGGGGCACATAAATAATGGCCTTAGGAATGACTTTTGGCTATGGGTCAAGGAGATGGACTAAGTGTTTTTGGCACAGAGTCTGCAGACTTCTGGAGTGTCGGGGATCTAGTTTAAAGGGTAAATGTGTGCTTACTGAGCAAAGCCAGTACAGACATACTGTAAAATCAGTTTTGTGCATAAAATTTTTAAAGGAGCCCACTAATTAATTGTAAATTCTCTAGGAGTTCAAAGCAAGAAGGGTTGAAAACTGCTTTTCCTATTCCATTCATGGAATCACAGAATCACAGAACAGTTGAGGCTGGAAGGTACCTCTGGAGGCTGGCACGTACATCCTCGTTCAAGGCAGGATCAGCTAGCACAATTTGCCCAGGACTATGTCTAGTCAGATTTTGAATGTCTCCAAGGATGGAGASWCTATAACTTTTTTGGGCAACCTGTATTCCATGTTCTTGCATGCTGGCCCTTTTCTCTGATTCCATGACCTGCAAAAGGAGAGAGTACAACATGTGTACAGGGAGTGCCAGACAGGGGTTGAAAAGGAATTTAAAAAATCCTGTTCAAGGCCGCTGTTTTGAAGTCCTCTAYGGTATGTTTTTTCTGACTTAGGAGGGGCAAAATCTGGTAGGCTGAGATCAGCGTAGAGAAGAAGAGAGGGCTGAGCCTTTATTTTAGGATTTTTGAAGTTCTCCTTAAGCAACACAGGCTGGGGGACAAATTCAGCTGAGGGTTTTCACCAGAGAGTCAGAGAACAACATGAAGACTTGAGGGTGTCTTACAGAATTCATCTCTGCAATTTCTCCAGAGGGACAAAAATGCCAGAGGCATTTCCAAGTCACCAGTGTGGCACTTAATGTGTGAAAGGAATTAAGCTGGACTGCAGACTGCAGTCTGAGCTGGCATTGCTGGTGGAGTTGGCAACCTTGAGCCCTTTTCTCACTGAGGCTGGCCCTACTTAGGCCAGTCATGTAATCACGGCTGTACAGATTCAGGGGGAAAGGGCTAAGCTATAGTTTCTGGAAGGGCAGCTGGTTCCCCCAGATTTCCAAGCAGGGCTGTCCTTGTCATGCGATCAGTACAATTTAGTGCTCAGCCTGTTTACACCAGAGCGTATCTTTGGTTTCCAGTCATACCAGGGAGTGGAATCAGACCAAGACCCCGGCACTTCCAAGGGAGTTCAGGCACTGGCACARCTTCTTCCTATTCAAGAGGCCCAAACCAAGGTCATCGTCAGACAGAGCTTACAGAGCCAGCTGAGAGCTTCCTCCTTCCCTGGGTAAACCTGTCCCAACTACATTGCTTCGGCCAGGCAGAGCCCTGGGAACAGTCTCCAATAAAAACAACCTGACTGTTGCAAGTGTGCTGCATTTCCAGATAGCTTTTGACAAGATCCCTGAAAGACCATAAAGGAGAGTCAGTAGTCACAAAACAAGGGCAAAGTTCAGAGRCCATGAAATTGGGTAAGCAGTTGAAAATTGTGTTGTTAATGAATGTTTCAGATAAGAGAGGATTAATAACAGGTTGTTACTGTGGGGATTACAGTCGAGCAGGAGGTATTACTGGCTTTCTTGTTCATTTGAGAATGCGTGCAGGGGATCTGCCAGCTGATTGGTAACATCTAAAATATATATGCTTTTCTGCATTCAGCTTGTGGGATCTGCCACTGATTGTAATCCCTAGGGGACATGAGAAGTGATACTTTAAGAGAGGTGTTTAAGTTAGTGTCCATACTATAGAGSTATTCACTTTCTTTTACTAGTGGAACACTTTCAGACTATGGGAACATATCATGATATTGCCTTGAAAGCATTAATACTGGTTGCCAAAGGGGTCTGTAAAGCAAATGACATTGTTTGGTGCATTAAATATAAATAGTCAAGCCAATACTATACTATAGCATTGCTGTTCTGGAACTGGTGTGTATATTTTAAGGTGGAAGCTGGAAAAGTTGGAAGAAAGGGCTGGAAAAAATGTTTTAGCGTGAGAGATTTAAGTCATTGGATYTAGATGATCAAAGAGAAGCCCAAGAGGTGAGTTCATAAGCATATAAAGTAATGGATGCTAACAGGCATTTTAGTCTTGCCATAGCAAGAACAAATGCCTTTAAGTGAAATCCTTTCATGTTCAAGAAAATAAAAAGGCAGCCATGTTTCTGTGGCTGAGATTAATCATTAAAATTGATTGTCAGGAGAAGTGATGAATTCATCTCATCTTTGTATKTACACAGCAAGATTCATTCCTTTCTGGCTGATAGATCTAGTCAAACAACCTACTGATACTTGGTTAAATAGGTGAAATACGCCAGTCTGTCATAAACAAAATGATTTTGATTCTGTGAACTTTGAAGAATCATCTGCGCTTATTTAGAACCTTATGTCTAGTAGTGGTGGACTTGAGGAAGACAGAGGTTAGATTCAGAAAGCCAAAGGCAAGCAAAATGGTTAGAAAACAGTTACAATGACCAGTTATAATGAGTTGATAGTATTGTGTCGCCCAAAAAGGAAAGAATGAGAAAGGACTCGAATAAAACTGCTTAAGGTTATGAAAAGGCTTGTACAGCCACCAACAGTAAGAAAACAAAGAATCATAGGCTGACATTAGTACTGGATATATTAAGAGCCATCTCACACAGTTAAGGCAGCCTGGGAAATACACTTCCAGCAGGAGGTAAAATCTACTGATGAATTTTAAAAGTGTGATTTTTTTTTTTTTTTTTTTTTTAATGAGACCATAGCAAAACTGTACAGATTCTCTTGCTATGGAAAGAGTAAGAGCCATGTCACAAGACAATAAACAGATGTATAATCAATGGAGCAAGGGATGCCCCCTCCACAGAGAACTCTGAAGAATGGTTAACAAGCACCATGGGCTGCTTGAACATTTTTCATTTATCCAGTCCACCAACAAACGGCTCCTGCCAGTAAGAACAGTTCTTGATGAATGGAAGATCTTATTTAGTATGGCAAATCCTGACTTTGTGAGAGGCAGAATGGAGGATAAAAGCAAGTTTACTGTCTCAATCTGAAATCCTTGCTTTTCTGCCATGGGGCTGAATGTTTCTTTGTCCAAATTTGCAGCCAGCCTGTCCTGGGTTACTTCGGTACCGACCAAACCCTGGACTTCATGCTACAAGCACAGACTGGAGATGGAAAGAAAAAGGTAAAACAAGAGRAGACAAGAAGGGCTGTCATGGTATAGGAGTGAGGGAGGTTGGGTTAAATGGGGCAATCATTCCTGTATTCCCATTTCTGTGGCTGATACTGGTCACCATGTGGCCACAGGCATGAGAGAGACTGGCACAGACAGTACCAGTGCAAGGGGACTCTCTGTTCACTCATGCCTAAATTGCAGTTAATTCTGTGTCTCAACTTTGAGGTGGTGGTGATAGACGGCAAATCAGGCCTACCTGTTTGGAATCAAGAATTCCCATGGCAGAAGCAAGATCTTGATGCGCTRTCAGTGATGACTTTGGACAAGAAATCTGTTTTTCTCTTCTGGGCTGATGAAGCACAATCTGTGTTACAAAGTTTGGTGAGCAAATGTGCTTTCTTCACTTTGAGGTTTTTCTGTGAGGCATGTGCTATCTCTGTCTTTTATTCTTAACATAACAACTTGAAACCTGCCATATAAGAGGATTGTCAGGGACATCTTACCCTCTTGCTTTGACACTCTTGACTTATCTAAATCTGCACATGTGTGTTTGTATGTGAATTCTCCCCTAGAAAGCTGTATTGACAGAAAATTTGCTGCCACAAAACCAAAACTCTGCAGAAATTTCAGGGCTTCTTATGGATTGCTGAGATTTTCCTATTGTAAATTTGTTCTCAGCCCCAGAGTGTGTCGTCTTCTCAGCACGCAGGCACACAAATCACTGTGGAAACCTAAACTTCTAGACTATAGCTTGGCCCATTAAGCTGGCTTTCACAGAGACATATCTCAGCCTCTGTCTCCAGGCTGGCGCTAGGAAACAAATTTTGTTTTAGAAAGAAAAGTTTGCAGGATTTCAGGTCTGTAAAGATCTTTTGATTGTCTGAACCATGTTAAGGTGAAATAGTCATAGTCAGACATAGTCAGAAAGGTACTTTATTTCTTTGGCAGAGCTGGAATCCTGTTTACTAGCCAACTCTAACATTTCTGTCTCCCCTTCATTCCAACAGCAACCTGGTCCCAGAACCGAGCGCCCAGGGTTGCACCACCTCTATTTCCTCCACCCTGTTTTTCCTACAGTCCTATTGGACCTCACCAATGCAACAGACAAAGTCATTGCATCAGCGGGTGAGTATAAATGGAGGAGATGCTAAATACGCTCAAAGAAATATAGAGGGAGGGAAAGGTAGCCATTAGAGACTGTAGGGTAGCTGWGCCTTCAAAGGTAGCACCCTGAGGTCCACCAGGTGTAGGCCAGCAATAGGAAATCAGATTCTTCTTCTTCCTGAATTGTCCAACCCAAGGTTGTAGTCTTGCCAAGTTTCCTGCACATTTTAAACACAGAAAGATCTGAGCTTGATCAGGAGATCATGTTTTATACCAGAAGAATTCCCTTGCTTTCCGTGAAGCTATGATTTAATGCAGCACATGAAGAATCACTATTAAACTTTTCTCATTCACTTTACATACATGTCTGCCCTTGCTGGCCATCCTTTCCTKCTTTCTAGGACAGCAGTTGTGATGCTTCTTCCTCTCCGTTTTTGAAAGGAGGGTCCGAAATATTTTAAAACRTGTATTTTTAGGAAAAACTAGATCTGGCTTTAACTCCTGTATGAAATTGGGTAGTCCTGGTTGGATTCCTTCACTCTTTCTAAAGCAGTTCAGTGAACAGCTGGCCCATTTAGCATGACAGGATGTGAGATAAAAGATCAGTTAAAGATCAGTTCATCTAACACTTAGTCCAGTAAGCCAGGAGGAAGGGATGTGCTGGTAGATAGTGACACATCTAATCAAAATTTTATCAAAAACACAGTTCAGTCAAGAGCAAATAGAAGATCATTATTAGAGGGGTTTATTAGAAACTGATTTCTGAGGTCTGTACAGATCATTSGGCTGTGGCTAGGGTGAACTGACTTCCCCATGCTTTGCCAGGTTTCTCCTCTCTGTATGTATCTCCTATGTGAGACTCAAAAATGTCTCCTGAAACCACAAACTTCTATTTCTGATCTACATTTCAGTTTATTTCTATTGGAAAAAAAATTACCTTAAAACCATTTTCCCTGATGAATGAATGTACGTGCAACTGGAGAATCAGAATTATCCACCCTCAGTCCAGTGGGTGTTTTGACTGAGTATACACTGAGATTTCTTTCRGAAGAAAGAAATCATTTACTCTTCACCAATATTTTCTCTCCCTTTTCTGATTGACCAGTTGGAATTAATGATCTCCAGAAGGATGCATTTTATGTAACTGTGACAACAACTGCAACCTCTGAAAAACAGCCAGGATTTTTCTCAGTCAGCAAGCTAGGCCTGAAGTGGGCCATGATGACTCAAGGCCGAATGGTGTGGTTAAAGGACAACACCACCCCCAAAATCAGTCGTGGAGAAGTGAGAAGATTTCTTGCCCGGCTGAAATTTGTTGACTTTCCTCACAAGGTGAGCTTGTGCAGGAATCCTTGATGAAATCCATGTGTTTAAAGAGATCAAATCTCTTCTCCCTAGACACAGTTAGGTGCTCTTTATGAGACAGGATAAACAGACTGTTTGCAAGATGTCCACCGCTTTGCGATAAGCCAGATGGAGGTCTGACTGTAATTTGGCAGTTGGACAAAGAGGGGACCTTAGAAAGAACCAGAGATGATGATCACAGGGGACTGAGAGACTCATAGAGGGAACAGAGAGGAGGGACATGGATTCCTTGTTTTGATCATGAGCAAAAAAGGGTCCCCCATGTGGTGACAAACAAGTTTGTTTGCTGACTTGTGAAGTACCACTCTTCTCTACCAGATAGGATGATACTGGATTTTGGCTTTGTTTTTCTATTTCCCTTTCCTTCTCCAGCTCTAGCCTSGTGGTTCCTCAGGTTTCATCTGGACAGATGGCCTGCAAGGTGAAATAGAGGAAGCTGCTCCATGAGTTCCATGGGTCTGCATGAAGATTGCTGTGTAGAAGGAATGGGGACTAAAAGCACTTCTGCTTTTTTCAGCTCTCTGTGGAATGCTGATGGAGGCAGGTTTGTTCTAGATAGACCTGTCCTTTACCAGAGAAACATTATTCAGTGTCTCCCCCTGTATATGCCCTTCTTGCATGCTTCCTTCCAGATAACATGGAAATGTGAATTCAGAATTTACATATATACACACATATATATATATACACACACATATGGTGTGTGTGTGTATGTGTATGTATGTATGTATATAATAATTTATACAATATATGTATATTTTTTGTATGTTTAATTTATGAACACATTTTAGGAAACCCTTTTTATGTCCAAACAGTATTCCCTGGCAGTCAAACAAGCTCTAGGCCTGAGGTGGGCCCTGATGGCTCAAGGCAAATGGTGTGGCAAAAAGGACACCACCTGCTTTAATCTTTATATTATTCTAGAGAAGCCTCTGCCTGGCTCCTATAGGGCTAATCTTGTCCCCAACCTTTTCTGAGCTTCTATCTTTCTTTTCCATTCTGTTCCCAAATTCACAAAGTAATTATCTCTCTGACTCTGAATTATCTGATCTAGAGAAAGAAGGTCCCCACACCATTTTCCAACCCTTGCACTTGTGTATTTCTCTTCCCAGTCCCAAGTTCAAGATGGTTCATGTGAGTGATGTAGAAACAAAAGATTCACATCTCATTTCTACCTCTTTTTCTTCCATCTCTAAGCACTGTAACATCACACTGCCCTTTTCCCACTGCAGCCCAGTGGGCTGAGTCCCCCTTTGCAATGTACCGTAGACCTTTTGTGCTAGATTCCCAGCAGATCCCAGCCA
Source organism: Rhea americana (assembly GCF_003343005.1). NCBI lineage: Eukaryota > Metazoa > Chordata > Aves > Rheiformes > Rheidae > Rhea > Rhea americana. The sequence continues at coordinate 134,729 of NW_028186403.1, forward strand.
GTGGATGTGGCACTGAAAGATCACACCAGATACAAGCACAGAAAGGCTGTTTATTCTCACACCACTGCTTCAAGGTATGCAGACTCAAACAAAGAGGCAGAACTGGAAAACTTTCCTGTGCATTTTGATCACATAGTTACACCAGCCTGTGGGATTCCCTGCTGTAACAGTGTGGACCAACACTGCACAGACCAGCCCTGGAATAGGAACATATATTACAGGGGGCTTAAGTTTATTGTTCCCCTACCAGCTGCTTGCTGGCCCACTGTGCAGTTCCAGCAAGAACTGACTATGTCCAGCGCACATTTGCTCTTGATAGGTTTAGTGCTTTGAACAGTGCCTCTTAGTGTGCTGTTGATCTTCTGTGTTGTACTTGCAGAGCATCCAAAGGAAGTTTGTTGTAATAGACATGGCCATACATAAACCTGCCACTGTTGTGCCCCAGTAGCTACCCCTACTGCAGGGCAGTAATATTAGAAAGTGCTTTCCCAATATGCCTTTCTGGGCCTGACCTTTGACATTAGGCAGAGCTAGGATGAGGTGAGGATAGCAAATGGCTCTTCTGTCCTCCTGCTGACCTGTGTGCTTCCTGCCTCCATGCACTTCCCTGAGAGTAGTGGGGCAATGGCAGGGCTTTGAGCTTCCCTGGAGATGGGCAGATCTACCAAGGGTTTGCTCTGTACACTTTTCCGTTCAGCATCACCCTCTCACCTCCCCTTCCCTGTATCTCTGCACAGTGCTTCCAGGATAGCTCTTCAGGATTAACTGCAAGCCCCGAGGCTGGCCCTTGGGCCTTCTTAAAGCCAGAGCCTGTTAACAGTTTGTATATGTTAAATGGTATTTTTGTGTAAATAGCTTTGTATATATTAGCACAACTGTAGCAACAGCTCTTGGCCAGTGACTTTCCTCCAGACAGGGGTTAGTGTTCATAATATACAGTCAGTTAATACAACTGCTTAATGTAGACTGAAAGCATGAGGACCACTAGATAGGAGGACTAAGCAGGAGAGCCTATTTCCTCCTGTCTTAGCCACCACCTTGCTGGAAAAGGTGAGGCGGCCGTTACCTGAAGTAGTTATTCTCCTGRAGTTCTTCCTGAGAGAACTTATACTCAAGTGCAGTGACTTTAGCTCCCCCATAATGTGAATTCTGCCCCCACATCCCCACTGTGAATAAARAGTCTGTCTGTATATTGTTGAGAAAACTTATCTGAACTGTGAAATGCAGTGGAGCAAATAAATGCTGTGTACACTGTCAGTGTGTCATTTGAACCCATTTCACTGTTGAGAAATTCTAAGTTTGGTATTCTTTACAGTGGGGGGGGGAGTGAAGAGAAGCAAACAATAAAGCAAAAAAACAGCCAAAGATTCTTAAAGGTTGTGGAGAAGCACAGTAGAAGAAGACAAGTAGGAAGGTACCTAAGAAATGGGAAGAGGCAAGAAAGGAGCATGTGGGAGTCATTTCAGATAGGAGAGAGGAGGAGAGAGAGAGATGTGTGAAAGCAACCTCTCGTCCCTACTCCWGCAGCCCTTTTAAGCTGTGGGAGGAACAGGATGTTGGGTCTGGAAATGAATAAATAGGGTGCTCTCATAGGACTACAGCAAATCGATATGAGCACCCACACCCTACACTTCAGGGCAGATTCAAGGGGACTGTTGGAAGGTCAGTGTGACACCATCCAAAAAGATCAGGATTGCAATTTGCTAGCTGGCTAGCACTGAATATACCTATTCCTGCAATGCAGTACTGTTGGGATTGAGACATCYCCCTCAGTTTCTGTCTGCCACGCTTGGAGACAATTGGCACCAACAAAATATCATATCCAATCCCACAGTCCCTACCCCCAGTTTCATCCTTCACAGCTGAGGGCACCCTCAAACTGTGAGCAGAGTGGACTCACCCTGATACTGTTGGCACTGCTGTTGCCCTGGACCAGTGCCCACCTTCTCTTTGCCAGAAACATCAGAGGAGGAACGACCTCCCCCAAGAACTTGCTGGTGTTTGGTTCAGAGGTCAGCTGCCATTGTGTCTCCCAAACCTCTCTGCCCTGCCCCTGCACACCTAACAGTGGTCCTCCCCATCTGTCTGTCCCAAGACCTCGTCCAGCTCCAGTTCTGGCTCCTGCTGTAGCACTTTTTGCTGCAGCTCAGAGTAGAAGTCAACTCCCTCAGAGACTGAATGGAGGGGCTTGTGTCGTTGCTGGTAGTAGGTGGTTATCTGCTGCTGTATGTAGCACTGGTGGTGCTGGGGCTGATCCTTCAAACTGTCATTGTAGCCCTTGATGTGGATCCGTTTGAACTCCAGCACTGTCTTGGTATAGGTGTTGAGGGTAGTGACAGCAGAGGCCATGCAGCAGGTGAAGGAGGCCCAGGCCATGCTACAGGAGAGACACAACAAAAGCACATACCATGAAAARCCAGATAAAGTAAAGTACCAAACCACATGCATTCTGACAAGCCCTGAGGTGCCAGGCAGCATCTGCTGATCTGAGGATGGACATACTGCTACAGCTCTCAGGCATTACCCCACCACCAGCTCTTTCTTAGACAATGGAGTAAGTATTAGCCATCCTTACCACAGGAAAGGCAGAGAACAGGGAAAAGAAAAAGAGTAGCTGGAAAGTCTAGAACTGCTCAGAGTAGGACATCACAGCTTGGAAGCAGTTCTGTAATGCAGGGCTGCTCAGTGTCTCCCTGGACAGCAGTTGTGTCTACTTAAGTATATCCAGATGGCCAACCTGATGTTTGATGTCCACAGCTGGGACATTACACAGGAATGTTTAAGCCATGAGGATCAATGCAGTCATCACCAGTACAACACTACAAATTTAGCCCACATCTTCCATAGGCACTTGCAAGCCTCATCCAACTGTTTTTCAAGTCAGTTATGACTTGTCAGCTGCAGGTTGGCTTATTTTGCCTTTAGAGAAGGAAATCCTGAGCAGTCTGCCTTTTGCAGCTGTTCTCCCTGCTACATTGTGCACCTTTTAAAGTCTATGTTTAGATTTGATGCTGCAGAAATAGCCCCTTTGGACCTTGCTCAGTGAAGATGTCAAACCAACATGTAATTTTAGTTAAACTGCAGAAACGCAAGGTGTGTTTGAGAGCATCATTACTGGCTTCTGCACAGAGTGAAGAGCTGAGATTGAACAGGGCCAACCAGCACAGGGGCAAAATAGATTAGTCAGCAAGGAAGAAAGCGCTTGGTTAGATGCTTTATTTTACCAGTCTTTGGTAGCTACTCACTTAAGTACTTGACTCAGTAACTCAGAGCAGGGAATGAGACAAACACAGGASATCTAGCACAAGGAAAACCATGGTGCATCTGTCTACAGAAACAAAGATAGTCTAGAAGGAAAAAGGAGGGCTTTGGCAGGGGGTAGTGTGGTTGAAGCCCAAAAGCTTGGAGTGATGAAGAGGGTTTCAGAGCACACATACTAGAAAGCCCAGCCGTAGTCCCATGAGTGTGGTCTCCAGTCCTCTGGTCCCAGACTGACAGTTGCTTGGAAGACTTGAGTGTACATCATGTGTGCCACCATTCCAAGAAGACCTGACACAAGAAGACAAGAAAGCAAGGTAGTCATGGCAGAAGCCAGTGTCACACGCTTCAGCCTTGTGTGAAGAGGAGTCTCTCCTGCTGCTATGCAAAGCCAGCAGAACACCACCACTCCCAGGTCCTTCTTACACCATTATGTCTCCTTTCAGTTCCCTGCCTCTCTGTTTCTCCCTGCTCATGCTCTCTTTAGCCATGTGCTTTTTACTGCCAGTTTTCCCTTTGATGCCAATCAACAGAGGCAGCTGAATTTGAGTCTTTTGGTGTTTCTTCCTGTCTGCATGGCCCCAACTTGCTGCCACACAGAGATGCTTTTGGGATGCCAGGCCTGCAGCAATGCACTTACCTGACAGCACTGAGGAGACAGCAGCGAAGGCATTGAGCTTCAACCCACAGATAGGATTGCCAGTATGTAGCATTTCCACCACCAGGAGGATGAAGCTGATGAACAGCAGGCTAATGTACAGCATCTCTGACCCCAGTGACAGCCACAGGATTCCTGCCAGCAACCAGAGAGCCCTCAAGTTAGTACAGGGTGCCTTGTCTCGGGGACAATACTCCCCCTTCCCAACTCAATCTTGAAAGGAAGCCCACTCTGTAGAAGGGAAAGAAGGAAAACAACCAACACCCAGCAACAATCCCCCCCAGCCTGTGAGCAAGGGCTCAAAGGATGCTGAAAGGGGCAGAGAGTCTGTCACACAAGATGGCTTGGGTGATCTGGCAAAACAAAAACTGAAAGGGACGAAAAGAGCTATCTATAAATAGAAYAGAATTGTTCATAAACAGCAAGGAGGAAACCATGGGACAAAAGGCAGAGGAAAAAGCTATGGMGTTTGAACACAAAAAACAAGTGGTCACAAGCCATGAACACATCTCAGCTAGACATTAGAAGAATCATTAGTGTAGTGACATCCAGACCAGGTTTCTAACCACAATAGTGGAAGCAAACGACTTTCAAACTACGAACTAGTTAAGGAAAGAATTAAAACTAGTTAAGAAAGGAACTATACATTATGTCCCCTGTGATCGGTGGCACTTGGCCTCTGGAATTCAGAAGGTCCTTTATAGACATATATTTCTCATTGAAACCTCAATTAAATTGAAACTATATTCCTCAATGTGGCTATCCATCCAGGGCAATAACATCCATTACTCTCCTAGCTACTTGAACAGAATGCAGGCACCTTCATGCTGAGATTGTAAGTGGTACTTAAGTGATATCACAGTTCTCAGCTCTGAGCTCTCAGCTCTGAGCTTATTGTGTAGTAGGACTTGTAGGAAATGAGGAAAGGTACTCTAATTTTGTGCTGTGGAAGAGCACAGCATTCACTGAGGAAGAATATTAATCTGATAAATGAAGCAGCACTGTGAACACTACAATTAGCAACAGCATGGCCCTAGAGGAGAAAATCAAATGGGGAAAGGAGTGTGAAGAAAACCCTTATTAGCATGGCACTGACTTGATTCCTAGACACCGTTATTGCCATACAGTCACTCAGCTCTTCAGCAGGAATTGATGAGATGCATTTCCCACTTACATGAGCAGGTTTGCTTGCTGCAGCAACATCAGGGAGACAATTTCATTAGTGGCTAGGCTGCCATAAGGGTCTCATAGGCCGCAGGCACCATACGTGCAGAAGCCTCTCCATTGCTTACTCTGTGAGTCTAGGCTCACCACAKGGGCTAGTTTTGCTGTCTTTGTAATGGAAAGCTACTCTGCATACCCTCAGCTCAGCCATCCCCCCCCTCACAATCACCATCACACTACCTTCTCCAGTGCGAGCCAGCTACACCCTGGCTGCTGGTTGTGGAGGCCTAGCTCATGTAAAAATGATGCTATGTGCAGATGAAAGGGGCGAAAGCAGGTGATAGAGCTGCAAAGCTCACAGTGTCGCTGTTAAACTCACAGTCATCTTCTGATTAATCTGTAGGAACTCAGTGTCTTACAGAATGTGGCCTTTCTGTCAAATCTGTGTTGAAAATAGGCATAGGACAGTAGAAGGAATGGGGCAGGGGGGAACAAACAGAAAGATTTACAAAGACACATAGTCTGGTTACACAAATCTCTTAGGAAAGCAAGCCTTAAGGAAGATAATGGAAGCAATAAGGACAGAGGCCTGGGCAGGGAGTGGAGAACAAGAGGATAAGAAAGAAAATGATTTAGTATCCTTTGTGAACTGAACACTTTGTGGTACTTGCAAGAGTGGCTCACTTTGCTATGAAGTCATTCATTTCTGATCATGTGGAGATCTGCATGACTTCAAAATGATTAGGTAACATCATTTAATTTGTATAAATACTGTTTACAAAAAGAATAAACAGGAGAGGTTATTCTACTCTGCTGATCTCTCCAGAGTGACACAGCTAATCTGCATGGTGATTCCACAACATATTACTCACATTGGACTCCTCACCTGTGAATGCAAACGGCTTTATAAAAGCAGATCAGTAGACTTAGCCATTGTTTTTGAAATAGAGGAAACATGACTGAGAAAGATCTGCAGAGAAAGAAGACTGCCTTCTCAAAAGGACTCATCTCCCTTCTGACTGTTGTGATTCCCASGTTTCAAGCCCTTGCTCTAGTGACTTAAACACTGATACAGGTTTTGCACCCCCAGCCTTTCCCTTCACATATAAATGTCTTCTCAACTGACATGCTTCCAGGCCCCAGCTCAGGAAGCAGTTAACACGCTGACACCAATTGTAATGATTTCAAAAGGCGAGATTGAGAGCAATCTTCATCACGTGCTCACATACATACAAATATATTGAAGTTATTCCCAGGATAATTTTCAGGATATCATCAGTGGAAACCCCTCCAAGCAGAGGAGGCATCTAACCGTGGGCAAACAATCCAAGCCTCAGCTCACAGAAATGGTAGAGTAGCTGTGTTCAAAATAGATGGCTGTTTTCTAGCACCTTGTTTTCTGGATTACTATTCAGAGACAACAAGGGTGAGCTCTCTAGTCTAAAGGAAGCTTTGTGTGTAAGGTTTAACTTTTAGATGTCCTGATCACTTATTGCAAAATAAGAGATGATTCAGTACGCAGAGGCAATACATTAAACACCCAAACTAAAGCATTGAGTCAACACCCAGCATGTGTGGGAAGAACTGTCTTTGAGTGTTTTCTGTCCCCTTCCCACTGATTACAGCAAGGTGACAAGCTTACACTGGGGACCTATTAGATGGGACAAATCTCACTTCATGAGAGAGGACTTGAGGTTTCTAGCCGGGACCTCATGGATGACAGGGGTTTAGGCAAACATCTGGGAGGAATTCTTTGTTCTTTTAGCATCTGTGAGACCAGGATTTCACCTCTGACTCCTGGGGGACTCACTCTGCTGCCCCTACACAGGCAAAATGTTGCAGGTCCCTCATTCCAGGAGCGGGGAGCTATGCTGAGATAAAGAGACTTGCTCTTACCTCTCTCTGCTGGTGGAGAAAGCTCAATAAAGCTACGGCACTTCTCCTCTGAAACAGAAACAGATGGTCATTAGTTTGTAAAACAAGGCAGAGAATAGAAGGGAAAAGAAAAATCTCTCTCTCCCTCTCTCTCTCGATTGTGTTTCTCTAGTCAAATGAGCATACCCATCAGATCTTCTCATCTCTGCTCTCTTTCACCTTTCTGGACCTTCAGTGCGGCAAAGTAAGCAAAGGCAATGCCAGTCTGGAAAAGTAGAGGTAGCATTTCCAGAAAAACTTCTGCAATTAGTAAAATGCTAGGAGCCTTTGCTGAAGATGTAAATCCACTGCTATTCACACATTACTACAAGTGTCTGATGACTGCTGCTCAGGCCTATTACAGACTCACAACAGACTAACGACTCACCACTTCTGCTGAGGACATGAATTCTCACTTACCCCCATCCTAGTCAAAATAGTTCTCTGCACTGCTTTCCAAAGAAAACAAAGGACCTTGTCCCAAATGAAATGCTGCATGAGAGAGAAGCAAGTCCCTTTCTGTGACAAAGAATCACACAGAAAGGTCTTCTGTCCTCACATTTTTGACATGCTATTTAGACAAAGGTAGCTCATATTTGTTTTGGCTTTTTATGGTGGCCAGATGATGATGAAAACTATTATCTCAGTTAAGTATCCGTAATTATGTGCAAGTGTTTCTGAGAATTACTGCATTTGAAGGTTCTCTTTATGGCATCTCTACTTGGCAGATTATTTTTTCCCAGAAGAATCAGCCTGTAGGTTTTCTTTTAAGAATCTCATTTTGTTAATTTCTATCTCTGGTTCTAATCTCTCCCAATCCCCTGTATTACTTCTGTCATCCAAGGCATTTAGGATTCTACCCAGTTTACTACCATCTGCAATCTTCATTAACTTGCTGCTTTCTACTTCACCTAGAACTTTAATGATGTTATTCAGTAATGGCTCATCTGAAGCTGATCTTGAGATCAGCTTGAATTAAATTAACTTCTTTCTCCATCTCTTCAGCTCAGTCTTCTTTTGCTGATCACAGCATTTTTGTTGTTGTTTCTTTTTTTGTTTTGTTTTGTTTTGTTTTGTTTTGTTTTGTTTCCTCTGCACTTGCTGCAGAGACCCACAGCAGTGGCTACGTTCTACTCAATTTATATGAAGTAGGCGTAAGATTGAACGTGAGTATGTGCTCTACCTCATGCTCTACTGAAGTCCAGATGTAACAATCTCCCCGCACTCCCTTCAGGCACCAGGACTGCCCAGTGGCCAAACAACTCTTTCAGGGAAAGTTGTTAGATGATGTAGTCCCATTCCCAGGAGTTCCATGGAAACACACCCTAACCCAAGTCAGTCTCAAATAAACACATCTCTTTCTGCAGCAGATCTGGAAACACTCACAACAAACTTGCCCTCTCATTAGGACTTGAGTGTTTCAAGCACATTCCCTCCTGCTCCCGCCTCCCTACTATCTGGTTGTATTCACCAACTCTTTATTTTCAAWCTTGATTCCAGTAGATAAGAAAATGAGAAAATAGTTAGTTAAAGCCAGTAATATGCTTGTGCTTGAGGAGAGCTACAGAGAGGACAGCGGGCTCAGAGAAATGGGCTTGGTGAAAGAACCTTTTGTCACTCTGTCTTTAGTTACAGATCTCACTGTTGGCCATTTTCTGGGTCAGTTCTGATCTGTGATGTGTCTGCCAGGCCATAAAGACCTGCAGAACATCCATCAAAGCTGATGTGCCACAAGTTCAAGCAGAAGGACTTGAGCTTCTCTGGTCAGGATCAAATCAAGGGTAAAAGCAGACTCATCAAAAGGGTCTAGTACAGCCTGCAGACCAGGCCCTGGCACTGCAATATGCCCTGTGGGCTTACAGTACAGTCCCACAGAATCAAAAATCACAAGTTAACATTTCAAAATATCACAAAAACACCTTAAAAATTGCAACAATCCATCTCTAATCCTTCAGTCAATTTCCTTACTAACTTTGGTTCCTCCAGGAACAGATCCTCAAGGTTTTCTCTGCATCGATAAGGAAATATATTTTCTCGATTTATTTTATTTATTTATTTATTTATTAAAAAAAGAAAAGCCCAGCTCCTGTTCAATTCACACAGCATCTTAGTTTGGTGATTTAGGGACAATAATAACTACTGCAGTTCTCACAGTGATAACTATGAGCTGGTAGCATTGAATAAAAGCACCTCGCTTGATTTCTCAGGGGACATACACTGATGTGCCCTTCAGAACACGAACTGAGCTCTGTGTGTGGATAGGGGAAAAGGGAAAGCAGGCTCACTCCAGGTCATATTAGAATGAACAGAGCTATCACAAAGTTACTGCCACCACCATCATCACCTGCACTCCTCAGCCCCTATTCCAGGTAGAATGGGACACCAGGGACAACCATCCTCCCTTGCCTCTTCTATAAAGATCCTTCCTAATGAAGGACATGCACAGCAGCGTATTGGGCTGCCACCTAAAAATATGAAGAACGATTTTCTCCTAAGTGTTATCAGCTTCCTGCCTTTCATTTCCAAATTCTTGTGAAGTAAAAACAAGCGAAGCTGCGGCTGGTTGGGCAAGATACTACCTGGCCCTTCCATGCTCTCTTCACAGGAAAGCCACATGCCCGTGTGGAAGTATCTGAAGGCAAAGCGGTCATCCCCTGTTTCCCAGCTGTAGTGCACCACGTCCTGGGACGAAGAATTGCTAGCACCTGTGTCAAGTGGCATGGGGACACCGATGCACTTGGTAGCTTTACTCTTCCCACACAAAGGCTTGGGCACTTTCTGGGTCCCGGTACACCAGTAGCTGCCAAGTAAGGCAGTGGTGGAAAGGCTGAGAGCCAGTAGGTTCAGGACGACTGCCAGGAAAGCACGGCGCCATGGCAATCCCTTCAGCAGCTCCATCTACAACAAACAAACAGGAGGGACTTTCATACCAGCCATTTGTCCGATCTTATGTTATGAATCCCAGTGCTTCCCAGTGGGCATCTGTGGGTAGGGGATATGTGAAGGAGAATTTTTTCTCTTCACAACATCCTAGCATCTTACTCAGCAAGGAAAAAACATTTCCTGAAAATGTGAAACAGTAGCTCAGCTTCAACCATTTCAAAATACACTGAACATCTGTATTGGGGAAAGGGCTCAGTAGTAGCCCTGTGGACCTWTGGGACTGAGTGCAATGGTGTGTGGGAGCACATGAGCAGAAGAGACAACCATATTCACTCTGTCTCAGAGATGGCATGGAAAAGCCATTAATCGATCTCCCTAAAATACCATGCATTGTCATTAGAGGGGACATGAATACCTCACCTAACTAAATGAGATTTCTTACCATGAGATATCCCAAAACATTTTTCCAGCACAGGTAGGAAGGCTGGTAGTGCATTGATTTCATAGCAGGAAAAACAAGACAGGAAATATTCCAGGACTGCTGAAGTTCACACATCAAACTCTTGACCTGGTCAAGAGGGGCATCCCCCATCTCAGCAAGCACTGCTCTGCGTATTAGAAATTTGGTAGGGTGGTGGGATGACAGTGTCTCTGCTCTCACACAAAGCGTCAAGGGGATTTTTTTAAGTGCAAGCATTCTCACAGAGACTCTTCCCAGGTTCATCTCATCTAAACAAGTAACTTTAAAAGCAATTTATGTACCAAGCTCTTATGGTCTGTCTCACTCAGAGGGAAGCTTAAGATTTTAAGATTCCTGCAATACCTTGCACTGACTTCTGAGAACCCTCTTACCACTTCATAGATTGATTAGATGTCATCTACCCACACATCAACTTTCATGTAATCAACGCAAGCCTCTTCCCACATGGCACTCCCTATGTTTGGCACAACTTCATCCAGATACGCCCACCCTTTCCTATTTATGATTCTCAAAATCTATTTGTCCATGAATAGATTCAGTTTGCACATACATTGCCTGCTGCTGGTCCTCTTCGCATAACTGTTGTTGACTCATTCAACGTTGAAAGTGTGAGAAAGGCCCAGCATATTGTGGACACTACTATGAATAAATGATACTAGACTGAACGTGGCATTGTATGCAACAAGCTAACAGGATACAGTGAGAAGTGGTGTGGTTAAGAAGCATTTGTTCTGTTAAGCAGCAAGCTCAGAAATGTGGTCAACAAAGATGGTGCAGAAGCTCCTCTTGGGGGACAGGATTTGACTAGCATCCCATTGCACTGAGAAAACAGTGCCTAATCCAGAACATTCTGAGCAGAAGCAAGAAAATACTCAGCTTCTGAAAATGCCCTACATTGTCTAATGCTCTGGCTTCTTTTGTCTCTTCTTCAGAGCATTTCTTTTTCTCAGCAATATCCCCATAGGAGGACACTGGAGATGCTATTGTCTTAATGTTACCATAACTAATGAGTTCCATGATTTGAAGGTGTGCTTGATACTACTATCTTCATAGAGTAAATATTTGTTAGGAATACACTATTATGTAAAGGTTTCTGGCAAAGTTTGGTGGCTAATTTTTCATTAAAACTTTGTCCAGGGGAAAATTGGGCTTACAGTTAAAAAGGAAATTACAGATAAAATTATTTTCCTCCAAAAAGTTAATTTTTCATCTCAAAATAGAAACCCTCAGCACACAAATTTGTTCAGTTTTTCATCAATTCTGGCTTATAAGATTTTCTGCCATCAGGTTTTAGGTTGCCTATATTTTTATTAAAACAAAATGCTTCTAGTCATAATATTGACAGATTTCATTTTTCTGATGTAAATTTTCAGTAATGGGAAAAATATTCTCCCTAGTTGATTTGTCATACTGGTTCAAAAGGCATACCATTTCAGAGTAAACAATAAGGAAAAAAGAAAAAAAGAAAACAAAACAAAAGAGTCAGAAAAAGGAATTGGATCAGGAATGCAGAGAAAATAGGGAACGAAAAGTAAATATGAACTACATCCTCAATAGAACATTTTCAGAAAARTTTACCTGCATAAAAGAGAGATACTTACTAACAATAACTAACTAGAAGTCTCCTGGTGTCTAGATAGACCCCAAAGAAAATAATAAAAGAATTTACCTTGCCAGCAGGTCCTTGAAGTCCTGTTAATTTAGGGAAGTAATACAGAAACTGGACTCAGACTTTGCCTTCTCTATTTCATTCATCTCTTGATCTTCCAGGAAACCAAAATGCTTCAAAACCCCTTTCTCCTTTTTCTCCTCCCCTCCTCCCTTGCCCACCCTCAACCCAGTGATTATTAAATGCTATCCTTCTGCCAGCAGCTGTTTTGTGGAAAATGGTTATTTTATAATCCACAATGCAATCACAGAGCAGCTGTTCTGGGAGATTATATAGGAAGTGATTGGTGCTGCGGGCTGGGATTAAGTGCAAAAGGGTGACCTGTATTCAGAAAGTAAAAAGTTTCAATAAAGCACAGAAAGATTCCAGCCATCTCCATGCAATGGCTATTTGGGAACTTGTATGGCATGAGTTGGTGGCTGTCTGACCAGTGCTTGAAGGGAAAAGTGACCTTAGCTCAGAAGCTACCAATGCCTTTGGCATCAATTAACCCCCAGCCCTGGGATATCTTCTTGGCCAGACCTGCCAATCACAGAAAGGGAAGAGGAAAAATGGAATGAGGAAACTGAATCTGCTCCGAGACTGAGGATTTGAGACTCTAAGGAGATGTCAGTCCAACTCTTCCCATCAGCACTAGAGATGTTAATGAAAAAAAGGAAGCCCTGCTGATTGACAGACTGTCACCATGRCATCGCTGCAATAGCAGAGATATGTGAAACAGTATTGAGTTAGAGAAGTCCAATACTCAAAGGATGAGAGTAAAGGGAAGACTTTTAGCGTCCATTGTAGTGGCAGCTTTCACCAAGGCATGAAGTTCACCAGGAATCCCAGCTCCAACAGGATCACATCAGAAGAATTTGGGAAGCTAGTAAGGAGAGACAGAAAAATTCACACTCACCCCAAGTCCCTTCTCATCTCTTGTCCTAAAGGTTCAAAGGCCCCAAAATACTTACACCTTGTTTGGCATCGGAACAGGGTAAAGTAAGGACAGTATCACCTCTCACAAGGAAGAACTTAGTGGACAGCCACTAAAGGGCATGGAGCAACTCTTCCAAGCCCATTAAATCAAACTGCAAGGGAGAGAAGCAGCCCAAAGATATGCACGCCATCTTGCCCGCAGAGGATCCCTTAGCTTTGCTCAATGCCAGGTGAATGAGGCTCCTACACTGCTTGGAGGAAGCATGGCATTTATACCCTGCCATTCTGGCAGGACAAAAGGAAACAACGGTCCGTATACCTTGATCTCCTMACTCCAATATGAGATTGAGAGTCAGAAATACAAATAGCTCTGGTGACAGCGTAACCTGCAACAGGGCCACAGAGCTGACTGATTTGCAGGCCTGTACATGGACATTGCTATCATAGACTCTTGACCCCTTTTGCCCTGATGCAGAACGGTTGATAGCCGTACAGTTATTTTAATCCCAGTCTCTACATAAGCTCCTCTAATGTAGATAATCATTTCTAAGACAGGCTAACTGGAAGCAATGCTGAATGTGCCCATGCTTTATAGACTGACTGCAGGGTTTTTTGGATCAATAAAAGGTTCTGYTTGACAGCGATGTACTTTCCAGCTGACATTATTTAAAAAGGAGAGTTGCAATTTTTTTTTCGTCAGTCAGGATTTCCATGCTTGAGCACCTTAAGTTTGGTTTCTAAATTCTCATAAAAATAGCCTCACTTTTGATAGCCTTGATGTAAGACTATRCTTTAACATTTTCTAATTTTAAGCRTGTTGAGAGTTTCATTAAGATCCAAAATGCTATGTGGGTTTCTAAAGCTAGGATCACACGCRTATATATTGATGAAATGAGATCTAATTTAGATATCTACAGGAAAACATGTTTAAAAAGAAATTTATCAGAAATATGTTACGGTTTCAAAAATAAATATATATCAGAGGCAGTATTCTGAAAAATAGCAGATATTTATCCTTCCAGAAGATGGCAATCTTTCTCTAGTCTTCTCTTTGGGACTCTATTGCTCACATGTGTGTTGGGAGGAAGAAACACCCAARTTTAGATTTCTGTTCCTTCCCATTTGTTTGCTCTGTCTTCCTCTTTTTTTTTCTATTACTATGAACACTCTCTTTCCCTCACCTGAGAGAGTCCTTCTCTTTGAGTTATCTGAGCCTCAGAGACTTCTGAAATGATCGAGGAAGAAAAAAAGAGGAAAGAATGGAAAAACTTAGTAGGTCATTTGTTCTACCTTCTGCTCTGTACAGAACTGATCTTTCTAATATATTTTCCTGTATTTTGTCAAGAACCATATTAACTTCCTCAACCAACTGAGTTACATCCACAGATTATTATGCACAGCTCAAAGAACATCAACACGTCAGAGCACATTTCCGGACATTCAACATAAACTTCCCTTAGCAAATTTCTATCCTATTTCTTTCAAAATCTTCTTTCCAACCTTGCCTTAATCTGACCAATTTGGACAGGAAAGCAAAGCTCTATATATCTTTCACCCCACTGTTCCTTTCAGTTTGCTCTGCTCTGCATCTGCCATTTCCCACCATAGCTCATAGCTTGGCTTCACTAGAGGTTTTAGATGCCTCTCTCTCTTTGAACTCTACAGCAGCTGGTCCCTGGTGACTCGTTTAAAGATCACCCATTGAAGTAAATGCCCATAGCATGTTGATTTCCTGTGCAATCAGCCAAGTGCTTAGCTTGTATAAACAAAACACGGAAATGAAATGCAAAACAATCTTAGCACTACACCTCTAAGAAGATTGTCCTCTCTACAAAAGCCAGGGCATTTAGCAGTGATGCATTTTTATCCTGGCCGTATCGCATCAATACTTAGGGTGTGTCCTGCCCAAAAGTTACTCTATCAGCTCTCAAGAACACCAAAGGAAAGAAGGGTGAGAAGCCCTTCCCAGAATGGGGCCCAAGAACAGTAATACTTAACTGGCAGACCTCAGGAGGCACACAATTCTTCATAACTCTGCACACATCTCTCCTCTCGAGGGAAATTAGGTATCACACACTGTTCTGACATTGGCTCATCTGCTGTCCTGAAGAGGAATAGAGGAGGAAGAACGGTAATTTACAACTATAAAGTCATTCTGTGAAACTTAGACAAAAGATACACTCATACGCTCCCCTCTTACTGCAGATTTTTCACATATGACACTTCTGTGTTCCCTTCCACCCACAACTTTTGTTTTTGCTGTTTCTGCAGGAAGACAGTCCAGATCTATAGGGGGCAGATATAGCTCAGTTGGTTAGAGTGTGGTGCTGCTAATGCTAAGGTTGTGGGCTCAATCCCCATAGGTCCTATGCTCAGGGTTAGACTAGATGACCTCCAGAGGTCCCTTCCAACCTTACCATTCTATGATTCCATAGTATTTTGATCCTGCTGAGCAGGGGAGTTGGACTAGATGATCTCTGGAGGTCCCTTCCAACCTTACCRATTCTATGATTCTATCTGCAGATCCCTCTTTTATTGTCACACAGAAATCAGCCTATGTCTGGATGGCAGCAATACTAAGAGAGTCAGACTTCTCAAAACCAGTGACAGACTGCAAATGCCAGATTTCTCCCTGAGCTCTGAATAATTCCACTCAGATTGTAACCTTTATTTAGCTGTTTGCATGATGCATTAATTCTTACTCTGCAAATGACCTCACCAGGCATATTTTTTCAGTCAAAGCATATTTAAAGGTGAATTTTGGTTTTAAACATGAACAGCTTACATTGCTAGAGGTAGCCTGTGGCAAAGCAGACATGTAAATTTAAGTAAAACAAGAAATGCCTCAATTCTTACATATGCAACATAAGACTAAAGGAGGTTGCTTTTCACRGATTATGTAAACTCCGGTACTTATAACGTGTTCAGTTGAAACAGAAAAAATGTTATTTATGAAATTCAGCCAACCATAAACTGTAAGCAGAAAAAAAGACATTTTTAATGTAGATCTATAAGGATATTAATAATATCCAATCCAGAAAAGGGGGCAGGCAAATTCTCAATGCTTATCTTATTCACTGTTCTGCATCTCCATCAGCTCTTCTGAGGCAGCCAATGAAATAACACAMGACAGGAATAGACTCACCTCATTATTTCTTTCTCTCTGACTGTATATGTATTCATTAAGAAACTCCATGAGATCTGATCAGATACTTTGAAATGTACCAGGTTTGTCATTTTATTGATGGGTTCATACTTTTTGAGCATGCTGATTTATTACAGTATAGTATGTCTACTGCAAAATCAGCAGAGCTTCCACTTCTGCAGAATGTGTCTTTATAATTTGGTAGTCCTCTTTATGAAAATTCTTGCTAGTTTTAAATCTACCAACTATAGGATCTCACTCTAATACTTCACAGAATCACAAACAYGCAGAGTCAATAGCTGTCAGAGGCTCATATTTTTTTAACCGTCAAGAGGGACCATTAAGACAATGCAGTTTGATCTCCTGTGTAACAGAAATCAGAGAACTTCAGACAACCATTTCTAACGAAATACAGAGCTTCTGCTGGAACTATAGCATATATTTTATACAACTAAGTAGTATTGACTATGCAACCAGATATGATGGAAAATCTATTTCAACATTAGAAAAGTTGTTCCAATGGTTAATTAACCTCATTCTTAAAATTTTATTCTTGATCTGTAATCAGTGTGTCAACTTTAGCTTTCCCACCTCATCAAGCTGTTCCAGCACACAAGTAAATAGCCAGTGAAGTGATTTCCTAAAAATGTTATTGTAAAAGTCACAAATCAATGCATTTCATTAGAGGCCTACAGTGTGATCTAACAAGCTGGCTGACAGCCCAAATTCCTGGTTCTGTTCTTGGCTCTGACACGTTATTTTCCCCTCCTATTGGCCAAGTCATTAGTGGTGCATTTACACTATAGTCAAAGCAGTGGCAGCAATGGGGAGTAAACATTAAATGTTTGTTTTAATCGGGTGTTGCTAGCAATTTCGTTTCAGCAATATGGAGCACAACACAGGATGAAAACCTCACTCCAGAAACATGGTAAATTAGTCTGTGCTGAACTCCACATTGCCATGGCTAGACTGACAGATCAAAAATAGCTCTTGGTTCTCTACACTATGAAGTTGTGTCTCCGTAATTATTCCCACAGACACAAGTATCTACAGCACAGCTAATCCTTGTTGATGTTGGAATCGCCACAGAGCCAGTGGGAAAGAGACATTGTGTTTTGCTAGAAACAGACCTTGAGGCTATAAAATTAGTACATGCATAGAATACATCACATATGCAGATGATCTTAGAGTCAAAATAGCACTTAGTATCAATTTTAAAGCAAAAAAAAAAATGAAACAACAGAGGTTGAAACACATTCTTATTTCACATATGAAATTGAGTAAATCGAAGGAATTTTTGATTTGTCTTTTCCTCCAATCCGGTGTAGTGGATCAGATTAAACAGAGACAGAAGAGACTTTCAAAGATTATCTAGTCAGTCTGCATGGATCAACATAACTTAGGTACCTTCTAGCCTCCTGCTAAAATTCTCTGAGACAAAAACTACTAGATCCTGAACTAAAGTCAGTATATTCCCTTGTAACATCTTAWTTTCAACCAGGTCACATTATCCAACCGAAAATTGTCCTCTCTCTGCTAAATTCCTCAGGTCTCCATCCCACATCTGAATAATTTACTCACTTGGTCATCCCCTTGAGGTCACTGGAACTACACAGTATACCGAAGTTATACTCACATGCTAATATTGTAGGAATGAACCAATGCTTCAAAGGAAGTCTCTAAGCTAGCAGGAGAGGTTTGGAAATCAAAAAGAGTGAGTAAGAGCTTTTTTGAGGCGAGGCGTGGGAGGTGTTTTCGTTCTTTAGCTATTAAAAACTCCTTGCTTTGGCATTCTAGAAGAAAAAAAATAAAGGGAAGCGAGAATAAAGGAGAGGGGAAGGATTCATGCATAAGGAGACAACATGATAGAGGTACAGCCACCAAGGTGGCCAAAAGACACAAGAGAGTTTCTCAGGCTGGCTTCACTGACAAAACTGAGATGGTAGTGAGTACAGGTCAGAGAACCCAGGGTCTAATATGCTGGTCCAAAGGGGAAAATAAAACCAGCTTTCTTTTCAGTGCTGAGTAGAGGTTATATGACAGTGGGTGCTCCAAAAACAACAGTGCTAAATATTATAATTGCACATTTTATCTTTCCGGATATCCAGGTAACTATCCAGGATTAGGGCCTGCGGGCATCTCTTTTTTTCCCAATTCGATGAGGATTTCAGTTTCCTGTTCCCTCCTTTGGCGGCACTTTGAAGTCATCCCCTCAGGGCCRGGTCCTGCTCAAGAGCTGGTGCACCCCATCCCCTGCGCTCGCCGTGCCCCAGCCCGCCTCCGGCCGCCTGCGACCTTAAACGTCGCCCTGGAGAGCATGTTGGGCCCCAGAGGGCGGACTTTGGACACCTGCCTCGTGCGTGCGCTGGGAAGGGGCTCCTGCGGGCCACACCGACACAAGYGGGGGCCCCGCGGCCCGGCAGGCTGCCAAGGCGCGGGAAGCCTCCCTCGCCTCCTGAAGCGCCCYGCTCCGGGCGGAGGGCTCGCTGCCCCGTTGTCCGGGGCTCGTTTTCCTTCTGTTTCCCGAACAGCCGGAGTGAATCTGAGCCCGCGGCTGYGCCGGCTGCGCGAGCGGGTGCCGGGGGGGCAGCGTGGTGGCGCACCAAGGCTTTTCCAGATGCCCCGGGGGGAAGGGAGCGGCTGGTGGAAACGGAAACTAGAACTATTTTGGACGTGGCCAACGAAGAAGCTGGGCGTCTCCCTCTTTTTTTCTTTCCTCCCGGAGCATTTCTCTCCCCTTCTCTCTCTCTCTGTTTACTGCGCTGTTCCCAGATTTCCGGTTGCCTGGGCAACCCTGGTACCGCACACACCGCACGTGTTTCCTGTCCTCGGCGGCGCCGCGGCCGGGGCTGAGAGTGCGACCGGGCCGCGGGCAGGACGGGTCTGGAAAAGGGAGGGTGAAGCGGTGCACCAAGGCGTTCGCCGAGCCGCTTCCTCCCTGCCCRGCCTCCGCTTCCTGCCTTCGGGTGGGAACAGCCTCCCTCCGGCGCCGGAGGGATGGAGGACGGGGCAGAAGCCTCCCGGAGGAGCAGGCCGCTGCTAGGAACGGACGCCAGCGCAGGGGAGGGATGGCACAGGGGGAGCACCGACGAGCCAAATCCGGCGTTTGGCCCCATCCAATCCGGCGTTTGGCCGTGACAGCCGGGCTGCTCTGGCCTTTGCTCCCCGCCAGGACGCACAGGGCCTGGAAATGGATCCCCCCGCCCCATCCAGGACACACATGCTTCCCGTCCTGCGCTTGTCAGGGATTTTTCCGAATCGCACCTCACCGAAACCCCGCGGCCTTTAAACCCCCACCCCGTCCCCCCCAGCGTCATGCTGAGCCAGGGCGAGCACCCAAGTGGGAGAGGCCAGGACGAAGGCGGCCGCCCAGCCGTAACCCGGCCCGTTTTGCGCGGGCTCATTACAGCCCGCTCCTGCATTATGAAAGCACAGGGTATTATTTCCATCAAGATCACAGTTAAAAGGAAAAAAAAAATTAACAGATGACCTTCCCTCTCGGCCCCATATTCCTTCTGAAGAGGCGTGATCATGCAAAGGCATGTCATAGATGGCAAAAGGCATCCTCCTCAAACAAAAAATCCACCTTTCAGAAAAAAAAGATATAATTTATTTCAAAGCAATACAGAGCTAAGAGGATTCTTTCTTAAAAAAAAAAAGGAGAAAAGAAAAAGAGGATTTTTTAAAAGAAAAATATCATTAAGATTTTTTTTTTAATGTGGATATAACAAAATATTCCCTTGTCAGCCTCGTTCTGAGAAGCAGCTAAGTAGTTTGGACTGAAATTAAAAACAAAAACAAAAAAGAACCTATTAAAACAGCTGAAGCAGACATGAGCTAGAAGATGTTGGCTCTAACTCTGGTAAATTCCAAAGTAAGTAAAGCCAAACCTTGTGATGGGATATGTCAAGAGACTTATAATAAAGAGGCAATGCTACTAGTAATGTCTTACATGTTCTTCACAGYCATTAACATGTTAATCTCAATATTAGTCTTTCCCAGGTAGCCAAGGATTATAATTGCCAAACTYTACAGCTAAGAATTAAAAAGCTTGGCTAAGCAACAATTATTTGCCGTCACCTGAACAGGGTGAGCATGAAAAAAGGAGAACGTTTGGCTAATATGCTACCAAGTGCAGTGTTTAGAGAAATTAAGTTAGGCAGAGTGGAAAGAAAACTTTAGGAACCTCTTCCAAACAGTGAGATGTAATCATCTGTGCAACAGTCTCTCATGGGAAGTAATGGATACCCCATTGCTTAAAGCATATAAAACCATATTGTACAAAGCACTGCAAAATGTACTGTAGACAAGAATCTCACAAGAGCTGGGCTGGGCTAGAATGTGAGAAAGTGGACTGCAATGAGCTAGCAAGATTTTCCCATCTTTAATTATTACGATTTTTTTTTAATTGACTGTAGTTGGCATTGCTTGAAATTCCTTCATATGCATTAYAGAATCTTTGAGAAAGGCAGAAAATGGGGCTGGAAAGAGAGAGGTGAGTGTGTTTATTTGATTATACAAAAACCAGAAGCCTGCAGCCTTGCAAAGGTCATGGAATTAGAAAGACTGGCTGAAGAAAACAGGAGGGAGAACAGCTTGAAGGGGTTGCTCCCATTTGGCTGATGCTTGTGGAGTTGAGCTATGCTGAAGACATAGTGGATAAGGATTAGGTGTTAGGRAAATGGTGAAGAAGGCAATGTTGAGAGAGCTATGACCTAGTTAAGCATAAGTGAGGTCACTCATGATCAGTCTCCAGCACTGGGCAAGAAATAGGAGGGCTTAGATCCAGCTTTTTACATGACTGTCCTCTGCTAGTTTTCACTACAGGATTTTGAGTTAGCATTTGATTATGGGCTTCTCTCCTGTCCTCCTTCCCTTTAAAGCAATAAGGTTTACTGTTTTGCTTTTCTAAATCGGCTTTCAAAAGGTTGGATTAAAACTGAGATTTCAGAACTGGTCTTTCCCTCCTTCATTAATACAGTCATGGATACAATAAATATCATCTGCAATTACTCTCATCAGTCCAGAGGCCTTACATACAGCTCTGCCAGTGCACTGCAACCCTGGCTTTCAAAATCCCTAACATTTCAATCCATGACTGGATGCAGTCATAGCTCACTTGTTTCCCGTTGCATGAGACTCCAAGGAAGTCATTGGCTCTGCTAAAGCCCCTTACCACTCCTGGTAACTCTATGTTTCAATCTTAACAATGCCTAARGATGTTTCAATCCTAAGGAAGGGCATCTGAATGCTAACCTATCCTAAACAATCCTCAGTCAGCCCTACGAAAGTGCCTCCATCCTATTATACCACATTTTACCACTTTAGCCTTGGAACACTCCTGGTTTGGWCTGATCCAGTACTCCAGGATAGCACCTTCCTCTGCAATTGTTGTACTCAGGGTTTGAGGCAAATGAGATGTTTGAAGTGCAGTATTTCTAACATTCTCAGCAACACCATTCTGGAATTTACTGGTGCTTCTTTCCAACACTAGACTATTASAGACCTTAAATGTGTGCTTCAGATCCTCTGTTTCCACACTTCCATTCAGATTAAAATGCACTTAATTATTATTAAATGAAAATGAAACTTTGCAGTGACTGAAATTCCCTGCAATTCCTCATAGCTGCTTTTACAGCTAGCTTAACCTTGGCACTGGAGAACTGGAAAGCGTTCTTTTAAAAGTTCAAAGGAGTYCTCAAGGGGCTTTGAGCTCCTTTGGGACAAAAGAGCTACTGAAGTGTTTTTGCTGTTGCTAAAGAAAAAAAGTGTGGGTTGCAGATCAAAACTGGTAAGGCACAAGGTGTCCCAGACAGCACTAATTGCTGTTTTGGGAATTAATCTTGGTGAGCTGAGGCAGTGACATTAAAGGAGCCATACCTCCTATCTGGCCTCCTTTACTGTATTTCATAATGAGAAGACTCCTGCACTATTGCTTATCTACCTCCTCCCCTCCCAGGCTTTCACTGAGGCCCTGACTCAGGCACTCAGTTCACTAGCATACAGCTGAGATGTACATCCAGGGAAAGTGACTTCACTCCAGGCTCTCAACTGGTTTAATCACTGGTTGGAAAATGACTGTGGCTTTTCCACCTCAAGAAAGTTTCTCTCTCTTTTTCTGAGCCCCAACAGCCCCTCTTTACTACTAAGTTATGCATAGGCATTGAAACCTCCCACAGAAGAGAGAAGCAGAGGAGTAGCTTCCATCTACTCAGAGGTGGAAAGATTTAATCAAGTGCTTTGCAAAGAGTACAGAGCTCTTAGCAATGACAATAGAGAGTAATGAGCCTCCTTCTGATCCTTAGGACTTTCTCACTGAGGCCTTCCCGTTAGTGATCACACCCTCTGGAACGCAGGTGCATCTGCTGGACACTGCAGACACCTAGTCTGGCCCTCTGCGTAGTGTCCACCTTCAGGCATGGCAAGGCCATGGTTTCTGTTATCTCTTGTCTTTTTAGAATAACATCTAAACTGAACTGAAAAAATTCAAATGATAAGGAACTTATGTCCCTAAACTGTTCCACTGGCTAACAAGCCTCACATGTTCAAGTGCGCACCTTTTTTCTAGGCTGCTTTCAACTGCCTGCCAGAAGTGACGTCTGTATTAGTAAGCAATGCACTTTAGGCTCCGGACTTGAGCACTGGTATGAAATTTTCTGCATTGTTAAGTTGTTYGTGTGTTTCCTGGCAAGTTTTGGCTTGTGCCAGCCAGCACTCTCCTAACAACGGTGGGGCAGAGTCTGCCTGGTATCATGGGTCAGGGATGGTTCCCAGAGGGGTTGGACAAGGCTGGCTGCTTTGGGGGAGGATAAATTTTATTCAGAGGGATGTTGTGCCACTCACCCTCAGGTTCAGTGAACTGGACCGTTTTATTTACTAGTGTAGGTGTAACCTAGATTTCAGCAAGACCTTTTCTGCTAGAGTTGTTTACTATTAGAAATCTCTCCCTCAGCTAAAGTATTTGTAGATTGTGATTAAGTCAATTCTTAACTTTCTCTTGTATAAACTACATTTTGAGTCCTTTCCAGTTTTCAGTATCCTTTGATAAATACAAGCAGGAAAACAGAAGACAGCACTCCAATGCAATATCACCAGTCACACCTGTAATCTAGATCCTTCCCAGTTTACCTTTCCATATGACTATAGCATCAAGGCACAAAGTCCCCCTTCTTTCACCCATGTATTTTTCTAAGGTAGGAATCCTAGGGGTGTGGGCCATCTGGGCCACATACTAATCAAGTACCTGACCTGAGCGCTTAGGACAGCAAGACTTTAAGGGATACCAAACTTACATTTCTGCTACTCAGGTTGGACACAGCCATTAGTCGGACTGAAAAAAAAGGATAATCTCCCATTTGCTACTCTTGTGTACATTTAGGGGCAAAGCCTTTCTTAGATCATCGGGGCTTTCAGCCTAAACATTATTTCCCATGACCCCCATATACCCTACAGTGGGAATGTGTTCCAGAGGATTGTCTCTCATCTCCCTGTCACATCCTACATACACACTTTTTTCCCAATCAAGTAGCTCTAGTATTTCATTGCTGAAATGCACTCAAGTGATCCAGCTCCATCTGTATAATTTGAGCTGACCCTGCTGTTGTTTTCTTCTTCACTATTAYCTGTGTGGCATGCAAATCTTGTTAGCAATAACCTAAAATTTTCTTGATCAGGCTGAGCATTTACCTCTGCAGGAATCCTCACTAGAAGCACTTGCTGATAACCATGGCTCCCCAGCAGGTGCTTTCTGAAGTCTAACCGCCAGTCAACTTTCACACTAAATAATACAGGTAATGTTGATCATCTTTGCTTCTAAYCTGGTCTCCCACAAGAAAGTTTCTGTATGATAACCTGTTGATACTTACATGTCACTGTCTTGATAATTATGTCATGAAACAAAAATAATTATAAGTGAATTGATGGTTTTGTATGCAAGGCTTTGTTCTTGACCTCAGTTCCAAGCTCAGCTATACCAGTCTAAAGAAATGTCACTCAAACACTTTAGCTCTGATCTTTATGAGTAAAGCAAAGCTAAGTCATTTCTGTTCAAGGGATGGTGAGAGAACAGAACCAAGGAATCACTATAAGGAAGTCAGCGACACAAGTTATGTGAGCACGTACACAGAATGTCACCATGTCATTACATCCACACTCATGACTTGAGGACATACTGATGCAATCACTGCATTATTGCAAAGCAAATATTACAATTTTAGCCTCACCAGCCCTTTGGTGTAACACAGTTGTCACTATGCCCCAACGTAATTGTCACTAGCTTGCTAGGCAACCATCACAAAGTGGCTATGCCCTGTCATTATACTTCAGGACATATACAAGGCTGAATTTTTCAGCAGTAATCTTCAAGCGTCCTTTTGTACAGCCCCTCCTTGGCTGGGTAGCAGAGGAAATGCAGACATACTCCTGTAAAAGCAGTGTTAGCATGGATGATAAAAAATAAAATAAAATAAAATAAAATAAAATAAAATAAAATAAAATAAAAGCCTCACTCTGCTTTGCAAGAACAAGTGCAGCTTGTAACTATGAAGCTGAATTTCCCTGCCATCAAAATCTTGGATGAATTTTCCTGCATATCTATCCCTTTTTTTCTACAAATGCTGCACTCTCTAAGTTAAGAGAAAAGTTTTAGAGGTTAAATTTAACCACCTTGAAAAACACCATATCTACCACCCTGGGAGTTACTGTCAGCACAAGGACTTCCCCTTGAAAAAAGACTGGTACCCTTCACTGAGCACTACTTCTGGTTAGAGGGACAACTCCTTCCCTTCAGCAAAAAGCTAAGTGGCATTCAGTGGTGTGCATTTGACAAAGTTAAGAAAGCAAGAGATTTATTGTGCTGGCTCTTATCTCCAGAAACACCTTTGACATGCAGAATGTTTATTCTCTGTGATTACCTGGGTGGAGAGGTTATTGTTGCTTAAATTATTTACTTTTAAAACCCGCAGCTATTTGCCCCCACCTTTCTCAGGCTGCCCTATGCACTTAAGCACAAACACCTTATCATAACTGGGAAACACCAGTAAGGACTATAAAGACCATGAGGAGGGTGGCTTTTCAGGCATATACCTGGCAAGAGACAGATTTCCACTGGGGCTAGTCATCAGAACTGGAGAGCAAAAAAAGTGCCATTTGCCTTTTGCTATATGGGCTGCTGGACAGAGAATCACAGAATCACAGGATCACAGAATGGTTGAAGTTGGAAGGGACCTCTGGAGATCATCTAGTCCAGCCCCCCTGCTCAAGCAAGGTCACCTACAGCATGTTAGACAGGGTTGCATCCAGGCGGGCTTTGAATAACTCCAGAGAAGGAGACTCCACCACCTCTCTGGGCAACCTGTGCCAGTGCTCACAGTAAAGAAGTTCTTCCTCATATTCAGGGGGAATTTCCTGTGTTTCAGTTCATGCTCATTGCCTCGTATCCTGTCACATGCCACTACTGAAAATAGTTTGGCCCCATCCCCTTGACACCCCTCTGCTTCACTTCTCTGTGCATCTCTAAGACTCTTGCACCTTTCCTTAACAACTGCTTGAAAGGAATGAGAAGCAGAATTGAATGGAAAAGCTAGGTTGCATTTGCCTTACTGTG
>NW_028186403.1:160479-164010 GCF_003343005.1 Rhea americana
ACGTTCAAATGTAGAAAAGAAAGAGGAGATGGAAAAGCAGCACTGGATTAGTGTCTGGAAGGAATCTGTGATCCCTGAGGTCGCTGGCAGCACTCACATCATTTTTTTATGGTGCAAGGTTACACCCATAGTCTTTGCCCCAGCCAAAGCAAGTTCATTTTCTGGCCTGCAGTATGTGCTCCTGTGTCCAGTCCGGTTTTGAAGACTCAAACCTATAGGCTGGGCTTCCATTTATGGTCTTTCCTTGGAAAGTTATTCTGAATACTAACARAAGTTAGCTGCAAGCTAAGATTTCCTGATATACAACTGAAAATTTCCTTTCACTCAAACTCTTTCCATTACTCCATTTTTCTATTTTCTATTTTCTATTTTCATCCAGAGTTTCTCCCTTAAGCAGCATATTCCACCCGGCTCCATCCTTCCAAGATTAAGTTTCAGCAGTGAATAAAAGCCCAMGTTTTCAGAAGAACTGCCTGTCCCCACCCTGTCCTAGCCTGGTTCACATTCCTGTCAAAAGGACGCAGGCCACACACCGTTCTGAGAGAAGGAGCCTGATTTTTAACTGAAAAGAAAACATAGCTCCAGCTGCAGTCGGTGGGAGCAACAGGGATGAAGAGCTTACAATMCCAGTATGACAGGCCTAGTTACCTCCAAAGGCAGGTCCCACTGCTTGTGAAGAGAGCTACGCAGTCACAGCCAATCAAATAACCACAGCAGGAAGGTCTATGCCTAGAAGTAGCTCCAAAAGTATCCAAACCAAAGAGTGTATGAAAAGAAAATGGCTTTCTGCCAGATAGACTCTTCTGCTCTTGAATACTGACCCAATCTCTGTAGTGAGATCAGTAATCTTAGTGATTACTCTTGCATTTCAGCATCTACCTCACATTTACCTCTAACCATAGGGGTGGCCCATTATATGTCTAACCAGCACCTAGCACCATGGGGCCCTGGCCTCTAGGCATTGCCATACTGCAGGTAATGATAATAATAATTAGATAATACTGATTTGTTTCCTCAAATTTTTAGAATAGGGTATCAGTAAGAGAAATAAGCATAAGCATTGCATTTCTCTTTTCCACCAGTGCGAATTTAATCCTATTCCTACAAAGATATACAAAGATTTGGGTATATGAAGTCTTAGGGAAACATCAGCTTTAGGCACAAGGAGCCATATTCCCCAAAATACATGCCTATTCCAGATGTTCCAGTGACTCTGTCACATAATGAGCAATTCTGGCATGATCAAAGAAAGGTGCTTGTTCCCTAACACTATTAATCCCTAGTTCCCTCTGCAGTCTGCTCAGGGAAGCAGTCAACATGCAAGTCAAACACAGGTAATAGACAGGCTAAATATGGTTCAGATATGTGTAGACCACTACATGGGGCACCCTAGAAAGGTGGAGTCGGACATGTCCTTATAATATATGTCTTGGTTTAAGTAACTCTTGCTCACCACTTTATTAGTATCCTCTCAGCTAAGACACACTAGCCAAACTGCCTGTGGTTACATGAAATAAAACAGGACAACATAAACTATATCCAGCAATAGTTAACTTTCAAAAAGGTGAAYGCATGCATTTGTTTTCTCAAAGGTTGAGAAATGCACACTGCTCTTTTATAATATATCCCCTCACCCGAGAGTAAAAATCCATCAACCAACAAAGAAGAGAATGGCTCCCAAATCCTACTAACATGGAAGAATATAGATTCTCTAATCTACTCAAATTTGCAGCATAAAAAGCAACATCCAAGAGGATGTTTTCAGGCAAGCAGTAAACCACTATGAGTGCAACAATTAGCTTGGTGTGATGCTAGAAAGTAAGGTAGTTGGGCTGATTCAGGTCCCAGAAACACCTGTAGCTATTGCACAGTCAGAACAGTGAGTTTCCCCAGGACAAGGCCCTGTCACCCGGAGCAGGAAGCAGCTGATGTTTATCAGAACATAAAAGCTGTCAGGATCCCATTGGGCAGAAAAGTAACTTGGAGCCTGGATGAGCTGTTCCACTGCAAAATGCAGCCCATGGGCCATATCAGCTGGGCAATTTTAACAAAATCGGTTGCGGATCTTGGAACGCACACAGTACTTGAGATAGATTTATTTAACTGTTGCTGTGTATGTATAGCACCATGAAATACTAAAGTCCCCTGAGCTTTATGTTACTTTTTAACAGCTTTCAATGTGGGAATTTGAAGACCTTAAGGCTAAGAAGCCCTAAACTCAAATAACAACTTTCTGTGGGAAAAAAAAAGGTCTGTAATCCTGACGTGTGGCACATCCAAAAGGATGTAGGGGTCACAAGCCTTTTCACTGACTCTCTCCAGAAAGCTCCTTTCTGCCATGTATGCACACAGTATTTAGACAGAAGGTTACAGGGGTTGGATTTCAAAGCAAGGAATGTCAAAAGAGCTCTTCCAGCCCTGAATGGCCTCCAGATGTGGGCTTTTTTTTTTCTCCAGCCATGGGGGAGGGGATGCAAATGCCTTGTATTTGTCTCACAAAATTAAATGGAAAAACATTGCCTAGGAAGAATGGTGGGCAGGGAGAGAAGGTGGAGTCAGAAACTAGGCAGAAGGGAAAAGAAAAGCAGAGGTGCAGTTTAAACGAGTCAGGACACATACCATCTTAAAGGCTGTAGCTTCTGGGTATACGTTGGTCATTAAACTGCATGTTAGGCACCAGCATCAAGACATTTGAAATGGAAAGGGCCAATAAAGCAAAAGGCAGCTTTCCTTGCAAAAAGTGTATTCTCCCCCTCCCAGAGCTCTGATAGGATTTTATATTGTGAAACACCCCTGCAGAGGCTGCTCTCCCCAAGAGATTGTGGCCAGAACTGCTTGATGGTTGAAACTGCACTAAGCCACAACTAACATGTTGCTGTGGCCAGCACCCACAACCCCAGACTTTTAGCTGATTATCTTTTCCTCTACAAAGATCGTCTGTGAACAGTTTAGTCCTTCTTCCAGCTGATTCATGCAAAATTATTCTCAATTGAAATTCAGCCCCAAGCAATGAATCTGTGCAAGCTGCAAAGACCAGAGTCCCTGGGGATAAATTTTACTCTCAGTTATTTCTGTAAATGTTCTGTTCACTTTTGCAAATGTGCAGAATTTAAACTTCATCACTGATATGGAACTTGGCATTTCCTACTTGGGCAGGTGTAACTGCTTGGATCAGACAGCCAGAGCGTATTTACTGCTCCTTCAGCACAGGAAGACTATGTCCCTCTTCTATTTTCTAAATCTCTAAGGACATCTACTGTCCTGGCAAAGGTAACAGGGAAAATAATGCTTCTCTTATTTTAAAAACCTGAGCACAATGTTTGCTCACGTTCACTCACATGTCCCCATTTCTGGATCATGACATGGCCAAGCATACCACTGCAAAGAACAGTAGGAATGTCCGTAAGAAATGTCAGCTGTCTGTCTGGAATTTTACAGTCTTCTCCAGGCTCACTAGTTTACTTTCCACTTCTGCTGTAATATATGATCAGGTGTCAGAAAATAATTTGAGCAGTGACTGTAGCGGAAAAA